>NC_057726.1:69381758-69384150 GCF_004010195.1 Chiloscyllium plagiosum | reverse complement strand
GAGAGTGTGGTGCTGGAAATGCACAGCATGTCAGGCATCATCTGAGGCGCAGGAATATCGACGTTTCGGGCAAAGGCCCTTTATCAGGCTACTTTCCCATTAAAAACATGAGATGAAGTGAAGTTAACGTGGTTTTCCAAAGGGGAGTGGAGTCAACTACTATTAATCCACTCAATCCTAATTGATGATGAAAGATACAGTCCGCATTAAATGAAATTTAAAAATAGCAGGATTTCATGAGAATATGATTTACAATAGAAACTGTTATCTATGGATGAAGGGACATATTGACAACAGGCTGACTCAAATCTTCACCTGGGCTATAAACAATGGATAGTGCTGGTGTACAGAATGGTCCCAATGAAAACCATCGACGAAACCTGCTATTTTTTATCTACTGAGATTAGTGAAAATACTTGGGTATTCACCAGAAAATGCACCAACTCAATCTACCACATTTGAATGGACAGCACTTGTCTCGAACATTTTTCTCCCTCAGAGAAGCTGCTACAAAACAATGGTCATCTCTAAATAAGGCATAAATGATATGAGTGATTAACAGTGGCATCCTTGCAAAGAATTGTGAGAGAGAAGTTGGCCATTGGTCACAGCCAGCTGTACTGAGGAAAGTGGTGTCTTTGCCGCTGTGATTGACCAGAACCATGTTAGGGATAATGTCTTGTGGCTGGCATTACTTGGTAAATAGGGAGGGTTTTAAACTAAATAGTGGAGACAATAGATTATATCTAGAAAGTCATGGTCTATCAAAGGGCAAATATGTTGTCAATCAAAGGAGAAATCATGCATGACAAATCTGTTAGATTTCGATTCAGACGTAATCAGTAGAGTTGACAAGGGGGAGCCTGTCGATGTGTATATTTGGACCTACAGAAAGTGTTTGACAATGACTTGCATAAGAGATTATTGTGCAAGTTTAAAGTGCATGGGATTGAGGCAGTGTAATGTGATGATAATAAAACTGGTTGGCTGAGAGGGAACAGCAAGTAGGAATTAATGGGTCATTCTTACATTGGCAGGCAAATTGGGGTGCCACAGAAATAGGTACTGGGGCCCTAGCTATTGACAATATATATGAATGATTTGGGTGAGGGAACAAAATGTAACATCTCAAAGTTTGCAGATGATACCAAGTTGGGTGGAAGGGTGAATTGTAATGAGGATGCAGAGATCCTTCAGAATGACCTCGACAGGTTTGGTGAGTGGGCAAATCAAAGACAGATGCAGTTTAATTTGGATAAATGTGAAGTTATTCATTTTTAAAGCAATAACACGAAGGCAGGTTACTATGTGAATTGCTGTAAGTTGGGGAGGGGAGTGTGCAGCAGGATCTTGTGCACCAGTCGCTGAAGGTTAGCATGGAGTGCAGTAAATGGTAAAGTTACTGGAAAATGGTATGTTGGCCTTGATTGTGAGGGGTTTTGAGTACAGGAGCAGGGATGTGTTCTTGCAGTTATACAGGGAATTGATGAGGCCACACCTACAATATTGTGTGCACTTTTGATCTCCTTCTCATAGAGTCATAGAGTCATAGAGATGTACAGCATGGAAACTGACCCTTCGGTCCAACTCATCCATGCTGACCAGATATCCCAACTCAAACTAGTGCTACCTGCCAGCACCCGGTCCATATCTCTCCAAACCATTCCTATTCATATACACATCCAAATGCCTCTTAAATGTTGCAATTGTACAAGCCTCCACCACTTCCTCTGGCAGCTCATTCCATTCACGTACCACCCTCTGTGTGAAAAAGTTGCCCCTTATCTTTCCACTCTCACCCTAAACCTATGCCCTCTAGTTCTGGACTCCTCGACCCCAGGGAAAAGACCTTGCCAATTTATCCTATCCATGCCACTCATAATTTTGTAAACCTCTATAAGGTCACCCCTTAGCCTCCGATGCTCCAGGGAAAACAGCCCCAGCCTGTTCAGCCTCTCCCTATAGCACAAATCTTCCAACCCTGGCAACATCCTTGTAAATCTTTTCTGAACCCTGTCAAGTTTCACAACATCTTACCAATAGGAAGGAGACCAGAATTGCATGCAACATGCCAACAGTGACCTAACCAATGTCATGTACAGCCACAACATGACCTCCCAACTCCTGTACTCAATGCTCTGACCAATAAAGGAAAGCATATCAAACACCTTCGGCACTATCCTAACTACCTGCGACTCCACTTTCAAGGAGCTATGAACCTGCACTCCAAGGTCTCTTTGTTCAGCAATACTCCCTAGGACCTTACCATTAAGTATATAAGTCCTGCTAAGATTTGCTTTCCCAAAATGCAGCACCTCGCATTTATCTGAATTAAACTCCATCTGCCACTTCTCAGCCCATTGGCCCATCTGGTCAAGATCCTGTTGTAATC
>NC_057726.1:69287712-69381689 GCF_004010195.1 Chiloscyllium plagiosum | reverse complement strand
CTAGTTCTCCCTGTATTCCATGAGACCTAACCTTACTAATCAGTCTCCCATAGGGAACCTTGTCGAACACCTTACTGAAGTCCATATAGATCACATCAACTGCTCTGCCCTCATCAATCCTCTTTGTTACTTCTTCAAAAAACTCAATCAAGTTTGTGAGACATGATTTCCCACTCACAAAGCCATGTTGACTATCCGTAATCAGTCCTTGCCTTTCCAAATACAAGTGCATCCTGTCCCTCAAGATTTCCTCCAACAACTTGCCCACCACTGAGGTTAGGCTCACTGGTCTATAGTCTCCTGGCTTGTCTTTACTACCCTTCTCTTGCTCTTGAGGGAGAGCAACGAAGGGTTAACAGGCTGATTCCAGGTATGTCAGGACTGGAAGAGGAGAGATTGACTAACTGAGGATTGTTTTCGCTGGGGTTCAGCTTAATTAAGGGGGTTTCATTAACACTTATAAAGTTCTAACATAACAAGACAAGGGTAGATGCAGGAAGATATTCCTGATGGTGGGTGTGTCCAGGACCAGGTGTCACAGACTGCGGATTCGTGGGTGGACCATTTAGGACAGCGATGAAGAGAAGTTTTTTCCCGCAAAGGGTTGTGAGCCTGTCGAATTCATTACCATTGGATGTACTGGATGCAAAAACATTGAAAGTATTCAAGAGGCGGCTGGATATGCCATTTATTACAAAGTCAAAAGTGTGTACGTCCACTTTAAGATAAGAAGTGTTTTCTGAATTGTAAAGTAAATTTTATGTACATCCATAGGTGCCAGAAAAGAACAACTAAGAGATAGGCTGTTCCAAAATAGATACATGTAGCAAATGGCTGTTAAATGGATCCCTGAGTTTTGGTTGCCGTTTTGATAACAATTCAAATTTAACCAACTAACTTAAATTACGTCCAGTATACTGAAACCCAGTTGAGTTTGAATTTATTGTATTGACAACAGTGGACCAATGACAGGGAATGATATTGAGGGTATAAAGGTCACCGGTATATTGAAAATTGGCCAGAAAATTGTTGTAGAACCAAAGAGCAAAGGCCACCTGAAGATATAAACATTTTGCTCTCAAGGAAATTTCAGAAGGCACTATGTACCTACAGATACTTTTTCCTGTGAGAATAAGCACAGTAAAAGGAAAGAAGACCCAGGGACATGACAGCAGAACCAGAAGACCAGAAAGAAGACAGCATTAGAGACAGTGTGGACTGAGATTAAGCTAATGTAATGTTTAATAATTGTGTTATTGGAGCAGTATTTTTGCAGTGTTGGAGTCGCATAGTGATTAGGTAGGGAAAAAAAGAGTTTGGATTTGTGAATAGTTTTTGTTTAGTGTTTACAAATACAGTTAGGGAAATAAATTGTTATTTTCTTTAAGTAGTGGAAATTAGGAGTTCTCTTTCATTCATTCGCACATTTTAACAGATTTTGAGGTGAGGTGAGCTTTTCTGGTGTTTGGTTTTAATTAACAGAGGGTTTGACCTCCATGTCATCACACACGAGGCGTATGGGATCAAATGGTGAAGAAAACTGAAAAGGAAGACCACAGTTAGATTGCAGTGATGACCCGACATATGGATGCACCATCTGCACAGTTCAGATTTTCAGAAGAATATTGTATGCACTTTTCTGAGGAAGTATACTCTTGCTCTCAGGAGAGAGCAGCGAAGGTTTATCAGGCTGAGTTTAGGGAAAGATTGACATGGTCAGGATTGTTTTTGCTGGAGTTCAGATGAATGACATAGACACTTGTAAAATTCTAACAGGATGAAACATATGCATAACATGCAATTTTTGTGGGCAGATACTGTAGGAGGAGTAATGATATTGAATTTCTATTCTCATTATTGGCTGCAGCCTAAGGATGCTATCTTCTTAGAAAGGCTAGTTTCAGGGCAATTAATACATACTGACATGTCTGTTCTTTGTGAGTAGTTCCTCTTTTAAGTGCTTTTACCAGGGTTCAAATTCTGCCATTGGTAGAATCCTGGACCAGAACGCCCAAGTCTCTTTGCCCTTCAGACTTCTGAATTTCCTCCCCATTTAGAAAATAGTCCATGCTTCTATTCTTCTTACCAAAGTGCATGACCTCACATTTTTCCACATATTACTCCATGTACCATCTCTTTGCCCAATCTTCTAACCTGCCCAAAACTTTCTACATCCTCCCCATCTCCTCAACACTACCTGGCCCTCTACCTACCTTTGCACCATCTGCATATCTAGCCAAAATGCCAGCAGTTCCCTCAAATAGATTGTTAATGTATAAAGTGAAAAGTTGTAGTCCAATCACTGACCCAAGAAAGATCCTTTTATTCCCCTCTCTGCTTTCTGCCAGACAGCCAAGCATCTATCCATGCTAGTACCTCGCCTGTAACACCAATAACAAGTCCTATAACAAGTCCCAAAGACTTGAAAAATCATTCAGTTCCTAACAGCATTTGTTTAATTCTGCCACCTTAACTGTCTATGAACTGTTTTTTCAGATTATTTCAAAAATACACCTCTTCATATTTGTTTTCCCTTCACAATGGAAAAGCTAGCTTCGTCTATCAGCCTGCCTGCTCACCCACAAATAAGCTACTAACATTGCTGAAAATAAAATAAAAGCCCACATTAATTTCCACAGTGGATTCCACTCTAATTTTTTTCACGTCCAATCCTTTGTTCAAAACAGCAGGCCATTACTCTCACTTTGGCCTTTTATTGTTACATCTGGGAGTGCAATTCCCACACATATCTATTGTTTTTAAAATCCTGGCTATTCCTTACAGGACAACTTAAAATAGAAACTAACCTCCTTCCAATTATTAATTTATTTCGAAGTTCTTCCAGACATTGTAATGTGCAGGAAACTTGGTTAATCAATGACTAAAAATTGAAGCACATAGAAAGTTACAGCAATTATATCACGACTGAATTTCACATTGTCTGAGTGGCAACAGCGGGTGTTTACGATTAATGCCTCCTGGCAAATAAAGGCAGATACAACGGTATCGAGAAATGACTGGCTGAAAGAACAACACCACAGGAAGTGTTGTACAATCCTTGGTTAACCCAGTTAAACATCAAGTTAAAAAAATTGCAAAGAGTACAGTTAAGTTATTAGTTTAGAAATTTTCTGTTTAAAAAATGAAGAAATTAGAATACGAGAGAAAGCTGTAGAGAAATATGTAAACAGAGAGTTGATAGTAACAAGTATTTAAATAGGGAAATGGGTGTCAAACGTGCATGTCCGTTGAAGCGAGAAGCTCAGGATTAATACTCTGGAAAATAAGAGTTGTTGGAAATGTTTTAAGGATGTTTCTTCTTTCACTGTGTTCACTGAAGAAAACACAAGTAATGTTCCAGAAATACTGGCAAAGCAAGAGAGAAAAGGAATGATTTAATTATATATTATTAACAGTGAAGAGACTTGCGTTCTCCTTGTAGAAAACCTACGTCAATTAAGTTGCATTGCGCTTTTCCGACGCTGGCTTCTATTTTGTCAAATGATGGCGAACACTTTGCAAAGTGTCCATGGAAACTATTTCTGTAATTTGTACGTCAAACCATGCTGCTGTTTCTTTCACCAATGAGAAGCGGAGGACATTCTCTTGCTTAAGTCTGGTTTCAATAAATACTTTCGGAGTCTGAACCAGTAAAATCTTGCATTTTATTCAATGTTTCAAATGGCGCCAAAGCTTGTTGATACTTTGCACACATCGCGCAAAAAAATCTTCTATCTGGATTTTTAATATGCATGCGGCAGTAAATCTAAATCTAATTTTTAAAAGAAGAGGGGTTTCTTTAACACCTGTGAGAAATTGCCTCAATGCACACACACACACACAGCGAGTCTGGTTGAGTGGGCAGAATAATTAAACGCTTATATAATGTTTTGCTGGGCGGTTATATACTCTATATTGGTGAATAGCTTATGACTCATGGAGTGTCTAATTGAGCAGACCATTACCATCTCCATCTACGTTTTTACTTCCAGGTAACGCTACACCTTTTTGATCGTTTGCTTTCATCCGTTAGAAAAGGATCGAACTTATTATCTTGGCATTACAACATTTGGACATCCAGTTCAAATTTATATGTTTGGGGGTTTTTTTTAGGCAAACTGCCCGCCAGATGATGAAACATTTCAATGGCTCCTTCAGAAAGTGTGATTAGGCTTGAATAGGAAGGATAGTGTAAAATGGACGAAAACTGGTGGTCCACCGATTCATATTTCCAGTTCCCATTCACTTCAATGACAACTGAAGACATTGAGATTTCCCGAAAACATATCGTGCTTTTGCACGGTTTTCCAAGTTCAAAATTGCCTAGCGGTTTGTCAATGCATTGTTTAATTTTATATTTGATAAATTGGCTGCTGGAGTATTTACCTTTTCTGCGCCGCTCAAAGAGAAATGAGAGCTTGTCCTTTAAGAGACACTTTAATTAAAATTGGAACTGAGTACCAGGAAGTAGTGGGTTCTGCTTGAATTACGCCGAAACAATTGTTGGCAATGCAAATTGCCATTCTTGCCGGCACAGAGTTACATAGATCATTACAGTTGCTATTCTGATTTATTTTCCATTCGAACTGAAACTCGTCACAGGCTCTAAGCCTTTCTTTCGATGTACAATATCGTGACTTTCTGTGTATTTTGTGCTGTGTCGAAGTTCTTAGAAATGTGACTGCCACCTTGGTTGCATGTGCCTCTGGAAGCAACAGTTGTAGTTCCTTGAAATGAAGGAACCTTTATTCATGCGTCAGATTTACCGAAATGACTTTCAACCCACGACAGGCACTCAAAAGGAATAAAACATCTTATTGTTGTCATGAAATGTGCTGATCTGGCAAAGTTACATGCTTCAGGAGAACCACGTAGAAATTCCAAGACAATTCCAATAGCTGCATTTGCCATATATCTGTTCAGATTGAACCAAGCATCAAATCTTTAAATCATGCAATCATTTGTAACAAAAAGACTGTAATTTTAGATCTTACCCTTGCTCTGTGCTGATCATTTCATGAGAATTTCTGTATTGAACCAAGAATGAAATGTAAATTAAAATTCATCCCTTTTTTGTGTCGCATGCTTAAGAAAATGTCATAGAGACAGTCCCTTTAGTACCTAAATCATGCATTAGTAATTCACCCCATCCAAACTAATTGATCTGGACTTATATCTGCTTATTTCCTAAAGTTCTGAAAAAAGAAACTGGCTTTTTTCTTCTCATCTTTCTTAAATAATGGCACCTTGTTAGCCAACATCCAGTCCACCGTACCTCAACTGTGGCTATCGATGATACAAATGTCTCAGCATGGGCCGAGCAAACACTTCCTCAGCTTCTCGGATAGACCTGATCTGGTCCCAGGGATTTAGCCATCTATATGCATTTTAAGATGTACAGCACCTCCTCTGTATTATGGACTCTTTACATGATATGCTATTTATTTTCCCAAGTTGTCTTGCTTCTATATCCTTGCCCATAGTAAACACTGATGCAAAATACTCGTTCAATATCACATTCATCTCCTGTGGTTCCACACAAAGACAGCCTTGCTGATCTTTAAGTGGCCACATTTTCTCCCTCTGTCAATATTCATGGATTTGTAGAAACCGGTTGCATTCTCCTTAACCCTATTGCCAAAGCTATCACATGCCCCGTTTTTGCCCTCCTTATGTCCCCTTAAGTTTATTCCCACTGCACTTATTCTCCTCTCGGGATTCAGTGATCCCTGCTGTCTTTGTTTGACATGAGCTTTCTTCTTTTTCTTGACCAGAACCTCAATTTCTCCAGTCATCCAGCATTCCCTCCACCTACCAGCCTTGCCCTTCGCACTAACAGGACCATACTGTCTCTTGTATTGTTGTGGTCTGACCATTTGCTGCCTCTTCACTGAATTTACAACTCTACGACATAAGGCATGTGATGTGGAACATATGCCAAACATAACACGGACTTAATTCGTTTTTCCAAAACAACAAAAGCGAAACAGCCAGAATTCCAATACCAAATGAGTTGGTATTATTTTGTGTAATAATACACTCTGAATTCAAGTACACGAGAAGAATACAAACTCCCTCCGGGATGTTGTGCGAGTAATCTTTATGGGAACTGAACTCTTTACTCAGACAGTAGTAACGAGTAATAAATTCGCCAACTTTAAGTACATTTAAGTCGTCATTGGATAAGCATATGGACGTACATGGAATAGTGTAGGTTAGATGGGCTTCAGATTGGTATGACAGGTCGGCGCATCATCGAGGGCCGAATGGCCTGTACTGCGCTGTAATGTTCTATGTTCTATGAATCAGCTTAATTTCTGAAGAGGGAAATGTAATCAGATTCAAAAGCAAAATTCTGGTTCGACGGCATATGAAATGAGGCGATTCTATCACGAGGTATTCTCTGAAAATTAGAGTACTTTGTGGTTATGAAAACATTAAAAACTATTATTTACTTACATAGTTATTCATCAGATACATTTGTAGACTTTCTTAATATGTTCTGCTAATATTTGATTAAAACTACAACAATATCAGTTGATTTATTTATTATGGTCCCGGTTTGATTTCATTTGCTATTTTTTCTCAGCGGAAGTTATGAATACCACTGTGTAAATATTATCCCTGGTTGGCACATCAGAATGATTATGACATAATTGTTCGCAGGAGACACACTTACAATTATACAATTGGCAGAACAAGATGATATGCTGATGGATATATGGTTCACAGAAAGAAAACTAGATAGCCAGAGAAGTGATAGACAAACAGATAACACTTATAATAAAGATTCAACCTCACATGAGGTATCAAGTCTTGTGTTCATTGATTGGAGTCACTTCATTCACTGCTCCAAGATGAACTGCAGAGGAAATAAAAGCAAATTCTAATAAACAATTCAGATCACAGACACAAAGCATCTGCTGTCATAATGATACCCATCGGACAATCATCACACTGGACTAATGATCATACTTGAAGATGCATACAACTCGATCGGAACAGCTGTGGAAGCTTTATTTTGCTAAAGGTGAAGCTTCTGTCTTAAAGTTGTCCATTCTGCTGAAAATAAATGCCATTAGGAAAAAAACAAGTTAAAAGATTAAAGCAATTGTAAAAGTATCAAAAAAGTATCAAAACAAAATAGAGATATGGTCATGGATTGCATTTTTAACTTAACGACGTTGTTTTTTGTGTGTGTGGGTAAGTAACAAGCTAGAGTTATTGTTTAATCTAGTAACATCATGAGCAGGAAGAAGCCTGAAGCCTTTAGTAATGCAAGGGAATTCCTTGAAGACATACGTCAATGGAAACAAGATGAAAGATATGATAGACAGTAAGGTTGGCAAACTTAAGTTTTCAGCTTCAGTACCATGGTGGTATATTATTTACGAATGTAAAGTGGATAATATCATATTATTAAAATCATATTGGGTTTGGTTAGGCATGTGGTAGCATAATGATAATGCTATGGTTTGGTAATCTGATCTTAAATAATTTGCAAGGGGCCTGGCTTTGAACCTCAGCATGGGAGATGGAGTAGCATTTTGTTGCAAAGTGGCATTAGAAACTAGTCTAAAGGCGACTTGTTGATTATTGTACAAACTGATCTGTTTCATTAAGTGAACGTGAGAGAAGAAACTCTGCCATGTCTGTCTGCTCTGACCTACATGTGACTCCACATCCACATTCATAAGGTTGATTCACACCTGCGTTTTAAAATGGCCTCGGAAGTCACACAACTGTTGAAAACTGCTGCAATGTGATGATAATGAATAGACCACTTAGCATCAAATGAATACATCACTTCACTTACCCCCTTTTGGGAAAGAAACTGCCATCCTGTCCTGGTCTAGCCTACATGTGACTCCAGACCCACAGCAATGTGGTTTACTTTTAAATATCCTCTGGGCAATTAGGGATGGGAAATAAATGCTGACCTAGCTAGTGACCACCTCACCTGTGAATGATTTTCTTTTAAAAAAAATGTCCAAATGACAGAGGCTATCATAAACATGTGCACCTTTCATGGTACTCCTTAGCACCATCAGGAGGCTCAAATGAAAATTGCAAGAGCAGTGCACAGACTCGTCAAGAAACCAGTCAGTTCAGAATCATGCCAACAGAAAATGTCCCCCGTCAACACCATAATCATCCATGAGTATGTCTTGTCCAATAATTTCAATTAAAGTAATATATTTAGAAATGTCAATAAATTATATTTTGATATCATATTCAACAGTTTTAAGTATGTTAAACAATATGTTTAATTCGGTTGGGGGAAAGAATGGTTGGTGGTGAGAGGGAAGGTGGTGGAAGGGATAGAGATGATGAGAAGGGCAGAATAATGGAGAGGGGAGAAGAGAGATTGCGGAGGGCCAGCTATATATAACTCTTGCCCTGCAGTATATACCAATCCCTTTCCATCACTAAAGTAAATATAACTGAATCGTGGTCACTATCTCCAAATGGTACCATTATGTTTCACTTCAACGCTGGAGTAGACTATTTAATTTGTTTCTTTCTTTGTCGGCCATTTTGTGTTTTAATGCTGGAGCAGGCTGTCTCATTCTATCTCACCCTTATCGGCAATTTTGTGCCTTTCAAATATGGGCCGTCCTTACACCCACCAAAACGCAACCCCGCATTTCCAGGGCTAACCCCATTTTGCCTGCATATTTATGGACACTACGCACAATGGCCAATCGACCGTGCTTGTACATGTTTGGATGGCAGGAGGAAACCGGAACACACGGCAAAAATCCACCCAGACAGGCAGAATGTGCAAAATCCACACAGTCACCATCTTGAACACTATGAGGCAGCAGTGCTTACCACTGAGCTACCGTGCCAAGCGAAGCATAATTGTTCTTTGAAATGGCTTTTGTTGTATCCTGTGGCTAAATTGAAATTCTGAACATTGCAATTCTGAGAAAAATATTCTCAAAGAAAATAATGTATATTATTGTTGTGTGGACACCGGTAAAAGAACAACAAACAATGGGGTTTTGTGGAGGTCCAGCCGATATTGCACCTAAGTTTGGTGGATCATGTGAGTGCACACGGATGATAGCAGTAGTTTCACCACCGAGGCCTAGACTTTGCTATAACCGCAGGTGACAATCAGTGTTAGCATTTCCGCTCACCAATACCACAACAAGATCCTATTTGAAAACGCATGCATGTTGTCCACTCGGCAAGGAATTAGTCACGTGCTTCTTGACTTCTTTTGACGCAAGCGATTAATATTGACTCTTAACTGACGTTCCAACAAATATTCATCAGTTCCCTTTTTACTCCAATATCTGATCTGTCAGACTGGCGTTGTCGCTATGTTTGTAAGCGACACTGTTCCAAATGAAGGTAAGATTCCATGACATGTTGTACGGGAATCTTTCAGATATCGCTTAAAAAGGAAAAATAAGTACAAAGTAATTGCTACCGTCAATTACCTTGGATTATATCAATCCCAAAATTTGAAATGTTGTATGGTTATGGTTCCTTTCTTCGCCTTATTCAGAATTTGTGTGGTATATTGTCACGTGGGAGACATCTAACAGTGGATATTCATCACCGAGAGTTCCCATCGTTTAGATTAAGGACATAATGTTGAAATTCACTATTGAAGACAGTGTTAAATTCAAAACTGGAAATATTACACAGGGACAAGGAGTTGGAGAGGAATAGCTTCAGTTTATACAGCACGGAAGAGACCCTTCGGTCCATTGAGTGCAGCCCAACAATTTACAATAATCAATAAAAAGCATTTGGCTGACCGTCTTGAATGTTATAACATTTTAGTTAATCAACCACGTACATTTCTTAAAAGGTTTACCAGGTCTTTTACCCTCTCAGACAGTGTATTCCTGATACCCAACACACTCTCGGTGAAAAGTCAATCCTCAATTTCACTCTAAACCTTTTGCCTTTCCCTATTAAAAAATGACCTCTCATCGTTCATCCTTCACCTAAAGAGAGCAGTTGTTTTTAATCCACCCTGTCCGTGCCTTCATAATGACATACACTCAGTCAGCGCTCCCCTGAACCGTCTTTGTTCCAAACAAAACAATCCGAGCTCCTCCAAACTTTTCATAGCTAAAATGCTGTGATCCAGACAGCATCCTGGCGAATCTCCCCAGTGCAAACAATCTTTCCGTATTTTTAGGCTAAAAGTACCTAACGGACTGTTTTAAATCTGATTGAACTGACTACAAGAAGACGTGTGCTCATTGTTTGGCTAATTTATCTGTTTAATATTTCATACATGTAGAAATTAATAATTGACACTTTAAATTATGGACACGTATTAATGTTAAATGGTTACTCAGATATATGTTAAACAAAGTTTTTCTCATACTGTCTTTTGGCTCATTGGGGGCTTTGGCGACGGCAACACTTGGAGCTCTATCTCAGATTCCACGGTGCCGGTTTCACGAACTCCAGCCCAATGGTGAAAGTTCACTGAATGGGATAAATTGTCGATATTAATACTATATTGGATCTACTGTTACATGCTATATCAGCATTTTAAAATCCTTCCAGTACTTTTCCAGGTTTTCCACTGGGGAGGAAACATGCTGGAAATAATCGTAAAGGTGGCTTTTTTTAACTGCACAATATTCTCTTCCCCAACCAGCCAAGTCCATGCAGTCGCCTTCCAGCCAAAGAAGGCTGTTTTTACATCATTTTCCACTTGTCTTCAATTGTTGATTTTCATGTTCAATTAATCCTTCGACATTAAACCCTGAATGTTTTAGCCCACGCTGCACATATTGATACCTTCAAAATAGAGTGTCAAAGCCTTATCCCAACATGCGCATACTGCTATATAGCTACAAGTTGGTTATACATGTGATATAGTTCACAGTCCGTTACACAAATACATAAAAACGAGAAGCAATTATCAATCGTATAACAATTGGAGACTATAAGACTGAGAGTACTGCTGAAGCTTTTGATGACTACTCCTTGAAAGATAACCCACCAGTGATGCAGAGGAAGGGTTCCTACATTGTCTGCTTTGCTAATCTATTGATCATGGTTGTAAGCGATGGCTGTTTCTTGCCATAAGAAACCATGGTGTATTGTTGCCAAATGAGAACGAATCTGCTGATGCTGTGCAAGGAAAGCCTGCAATTTCTTAAATATGGCTTCTGGAGATAACCTACTCAATCGATTAGTCGGGCAATGCATAGTTATCTTCTCCCATTCTTTGATTATGTTGTGTTTATACTTAATTTCATCGTAGATAACGTGTAAAGTGTCCCTAAATGGGTTGGCAGGTGGTTCCTTTCTCTTACTATTAAGGTGGACAATGTGAGCGATGGATAACCACATATGGGGCCAATTTTAAGTACATTGTATCATTGAGGGGTAACTTCCTCCCTGTGCAGGTACCCCTGCTACACTGCAAAAATCATGACTCAAAGGTCATGGAATATAAGGAGACACTAATGGTGATAATGTGTCCCTTAGCACTTCTGTTAATGACTAATACAGTCCCAGGGTATGGCCAGCACGCTCCACAGCATACTTGAATTGTGCCGGATTACATAATGACAGAATTGTAGGATTGACAAATATGTTCTATCAGAAAGCAGGGGAGTCCCTGGGATCTTGGATAACCCAGCTTCAGGGCTCAAGAGTGTCTAACGTTTCTCTCAAGAATAAGAAGCTCTGGAGTACGCGAGCCTTGCCTGCATATGAAGCCATACAACATGCTCTACAAAGGGCCCATGGAGCAGGAGCATTGGCTGCATGAGTGTGTATAGCAGTCAGAACTGAGTACCCGGACCATTCATGGATTGCGAGCAGGAAACTGTCCCGTGGCATACAATATCACAGCGAACTGCCCAATTCTGGAGTTAGCTACACAAACAGGATTGTGCATGAATAATTTCTAGGGACAGGTCCAAGAAATTTTCAGAACCCGAATGAGAATTCAACTCATGCAACATCCCTCTAAATGTTTTATGAGCTCTTTCAAGTTTAACCTCTTTGCCAAATCAAGGAGACCAGTTTGTACGACGGCCATTCCAGGATTTCACTGAATTCAAATTTAACCAACTACGCTGGTGGTATTAAAATCCATGAGCCACAAACATGGAGTTCTCTATTGTTAGCACAGTGCATTACAACTATGCAATTTTCTCTCCTCAACTGTTGGACTGGTTGCATATGCAAAAAGATTTAATTTAAAATGGTGTCAGTTCATTTGTGCTCCAAAGTGAATCTCAGAGAACTGAGATTAGATCTGCAATCTGATCTGAACTCTTTGTAATTGAATACGGCTGGTGTTAGATGCATTAATTATCTGTATTTTGACAAATTAAAAGATGACTATTCAAATTTCTTCATTGTTGTTGTTATTTCTCCAAATTCTTACCATTTTTGTATCTGACTGCAGGAAAGCTGACCAGAGAACTGAAAAATGAGATTTCATGAACAATATTAGAATACTAACAAGGCAATTTAATGGAAATGAAGCAAGTGATATTTAAATTTATGTGACTCTGGTTTCTAATATAATTTCTTATTTTAATTTTATGTGCATCTCATAGATTTTGCCGCTAAAATCATTGCTGCTGTTGCCATTGGATGGGCCCGTGGAGTGCTTGCATAGTGATCATTGTTAAGTGCCTCCTATTCATCATATCTCAAGGTACGAGTAGGAATATACATACTTAGTGAGATAACTTGCATGTATGCATTGATTAAATTGCTTTTGCATAATTGGGTACTGAAATCTAACTTGTTCAACTAAAATAAGTGGATGATGCGAAACTACTTGCAAGCATTTGTGTTGATTCAACACTAGTATTTCATGGTAAGGTTTAGACCAATGTCATGTTAAATCCTATCTTTTCAGATCTGAAGAAACTCTAGTGAATTTCAATGAAGAAATATTTCTACAGCTTCAAGTCACAACTAAATGTGTGCAATTGTGTTCCAAATTTTGAGTCACATTCTGAGTCGAGTTAGTCAATTGTACCTTGTTTCTATGTGAATTGTATGGTATTTTGCTGGCTTATAGATGAATGCGAATATCATATCTCTCTTGACAATGAATATCAACTTTGTTGCCACCAGGTTCAAAGAAAAAGGCAATAATTCCTACTCAACACAAGATGAGGTGAGATCTTTCACCGTCGACTTTGCTTTGGAATTCATCTGAATGATTCAGACATCACAATCAAAATAATCTTTTTTTAACTATCTAGATGAAGTCAAACAGTTTTACTGCCTTGGCAAAAGTTCAACTTCATCTTGAATATGAAAGGAAGATAGAGAAAGAATTGAGTGAAATTATTACAAACTCTTACAACTATGATACTTGTCATGAATAATTCCATCATTTTATCATCACTCATGTTTCTAGGTTCACTTACAACAATATTGTTAATTACTATTTTTTTGGGCATGGTTTTCTAGTCTGTTCCTCAACATAGTGTTTTAAAAACGCTATCCATAACACATTCCAAAACTCATTCTTCACAGCTTTAGTGCTCATTAGTTTCTCAAATTTATATCCAGATTGAATCCAGTCATGATTGGTGCACACATATGATACTATGTTGATCATTTTATTTTGTCTATGCCTCACATTATTACACATTTGTGGATTATTAGCAACTACCGTCATTTCCTACTGCTTGCTGTTACTTAGCTCCATCATTGAGGATATCTCATTTGGTTGTTCTATCTGTGATTCGTCTTGACTAATACAGGTCTCATCCATGACTACTCGTGTAATATGGCAATATCTTATTTTCCTTTGTCCAACCTGAATATCATTGAATAATCAGTTCTCTTGATCATCCTGCAGTGGTGTGTTTATAATGTCAATTACACCATAGCCATTCATCTGTATTCATTTGATTTAATCATTTACCTTATTGTAAGTGTGATGTGCATTGAGTTGACAGTCCTTGAATTTCTCTGCATGAACACGATTCTAAGCTTTGCTAATGTGTACTTTCATTTCCTTTGCTCTTGTCAGGTTGTGAAATGTGACACCGTATTTCACTGAATCAGGTACAGAGGTGCAGATCTGAAGAGGATGAAAAAATCCTGTTGATAAAGCAATATTGCACAAAGAGTCTGAGTGCATATATGTAAAATAAAAATGATTATTTTTTGTTTAAATGAAAGAAAGTGTTAAATTATCTCATTGCTCTCTATATGACCAGGCTTCCCATTAATCTGTTGTATCATGTTTCTATCTCAACAAAAAAGTCTTCAGATAGAAATAATCAATTTGCTGGAATAAACTGTGCAGCATTTTGTGTACCTATGGCATTGGATCGCAAATTTATTTTCACTAAAAGCTGCCACTGTCCCGTTTATTATCATTCGAATAGTGCCATTGAAATATTTATGAAGATCTAGTTATTTCAATATTATTCAACTTACCAATAAATTATTGCTTCTGTTAGTATAATCAACTTATTAATTTCTGCATTCAGCAAACAAATGAGGGAATACCGGTTTCAAACCTATTAATGCACTAGATAGTATAACATACAGTTTGAGTTGCACTTTAATTTCCAAATGAAGAGACCTGTAACTTTATTTACCTTTGTCAAGGAAATTCAGAACAATTCCTTCTAGATCTACAGCAAAACGTACACAACATCTGAAATTTGAGACAGGATGTAATGGTGAATGATTTCTATACAAATGTTGAAAATTGACAATGTTGAGCTAATGCAATCATTTTGGGCTCAGGAAACAGAATTTTGCAGAGTTTGTCTTCTGAGGTTTCACACATTTAAGCATGATGTTTCATAGTTTGCATTAAGTTCATTGGGTTACAATGAGGCAGCTTACATTTTTGTCCACTGGATATTGAATAGAAACTTTCGACTGTTAAGAATGTAACAAAGTGCCAGCAAACTCAAGGAGACAAATTAATTGTCCTAGATTATTATGGAAACTTGATTCTTTACTTCAGAAAATATAAATTAATTAATGTGTGAAAGGATTATTGGGCTGGAACTTTTGAAATGCAACCAGGAGAAGTTTTTGTGCCATTACATAGATAGTCCAACTACAGATGGAGCAATGTTTGATCTAATCCGATGGAATGAAGTCGGCAAGTGAAGTTTCAATGGGCAAGCATTTTGTGAATAGTGTCTACACCTCTGTAAGTTTCAAAGTCATTGTGGAAAGGGAAAAGGATCACGCAAAATTGTCTAAATTAGGGGGAAGGCCAAATTCAATATCATTGGACAGGATCTGGCAAACATAGACTGGGAGCAGCTAATTACAAGTAATTCTACATCGTGCAGAAGTATAGAGAGTGAAGGATGTGTTTTTTTAAAAATTAGGAAGGCAGAGAGGGGCAATGAAATGACATTCGCCAATACAATTAAGGAAAACCCCAAGATATTTTAGAATAATATGAAGAACATGAAGATTAAGTGGGAAAGAGTGGGGCTAATGAGATACCAAAGGGCATTCTATGTATGGAACCAGAAGACATTGGTGAGATATTAAATGAATACTTTTCACCTCTTTTCACAAAAGGAGAAAAATGTTAGAACTGAAGATTTCATTTGGGATGGTGAGGTTCTTTAACATATTAGAATTAATATGGAGGAGGTATACGAGCATGAAGGTGCATGAATCCCCAAGGCCTGATGAGATGTATCCCAGACTGCATGTGAAGCAAGGGAGGAGTTTGCTGGGGCCCTGGCAGAGATATTTAGGACTTTGCTGGTTCCATGGGTGAAGTGCCAGATGACTGGAAGATAACTAATGTGGTTCCATAGTTCAAGCAGAGCAGTACGGCTGGACTAAGCAATGCCAGACCAGTTAGTCTGAAGTCAGTGGTAGGAATATTATTTGAAAAACTTCTGAGGAACAGGATTAGTTAACACTTGGAAAAGCAAGGATTGGTCAGGGAAAGTCTGCACAGATTTGTTGGAGGGAGATCATGTCTACTAATTTAACTTGCTTTTCTCTAAAAAAGAAACTAAATATATTGATGAAAGTAGTGCAGTTAAAATGGTTTGCATGAACTTCTGTAAGGCCTTTTCCAAGATCCCAAATGGAAGTTGACCAGATGGTAAGACCCCATGGGATCCAAGGCAAGTTGGCAAACGAGATACAAATTTGGCTTGCAAATAGAAGGCAAAGGGTAATGGTAGAGGATTGTTTTAGCTATGTAGTGACCAGTGCTGTACTACAGGGATCGGTGTTGGGAGCTTTGTTGTTTGTTACCTGCATTAATGACTTGATGTGAATGTGGAGGGTATAATTAATACGTTTGCAGATAACATGAAAAGTGATGGTGCTGTGGACAGTGATGCAAATGGACTCAGGTTATATTCTTATTAATCAGCCTGTAAATTGAACAATGGCAAATGGAATTTAATCCTGATAATTATGAGATGATGCATTTTGGGAGATCTAAAAGGGGAAGAATATACACAGTGAATGGTAGGCTCCTTCGGAGTACTGAGGAACAAAGGACTTTAGTGTATAAGTTGTGCAGTACTGATTGCCACACCTTTAGAAGGATAATTGGAGAAGATGCAGAGGAGATGTTGCCTGGGATGAAAAGTTTGAGTTATGAGAAGAGACTGGAGAGGATAGGATTTTTTTCCATGAAACAGAGGAGAGTGAGAGGGGATCTGGTTGTTGTCTACAAAATAATGAGAGTCATCGATAATATAGACTGTATCTTTTCTCCATAGCAGGTTCGTCTGAGACAAGAGGGCATCAGTTTAAGATGAGGAATAAGTGTTTTAGAGGGTAGCTGAGGGAACAGTTTTTCACCCATAATATTGTAGAAACATGGTATGTGCTGCCTGAGAGATTAGTTGTGGCTGGTACTCTTGCAGCATTTAAGAAGCATCTTAATGAGCACATACAATGCCAGGCATAGTGTTCACTGGACAAAGTTTAGGTAAATGGGATTAGTATAGTTTGGAATTTGTTGATCATCACAAACATGATGGGCCAAAGTATTTGTTTCTATGTTGTGTGACTCTATACCTCAACTAAATAATAGTCACTCTTTTCTCTCACTGAAAATATCTTAGACTTAAAACATTTTAATGATTTTAAACTTCATTCATGAAAATAAAAACATGATTGTCAATTTGCCAGCTTTCAGTTGTCACTGTTGCCACATGACACAACATTAAGCAAACTGCTTGAACACCACTCAGCATTTGCGAAACCATGTTTAGAGATTAATTTCTCATTATTGAAATAACATTCTGATCAATAGCAAGTATTTTTTTTTCATTGACAACACTATATGGCCATAATTTACTTTCTTCTCAAGTTTGCTTCTCACATTTGAATTCCAAATTCTTCAATAATGTCAACTAGTAAAGGATATTTAATGTATTCTAGTTACTTATTTTTTTGTCTGTGAGAAACAATCAACATGATTGATTGTATACCATGCTTGGTAACATTATTTTAACTGGAAATTGCAAAAACCTTGTTTTGATGCCAATTGCATGCCCATATTACACAAAGTGATATCTATCATTCAAATAAATCAATCTTTGTGGACAATCTTCAAAATCAGCAATAATCTTTGTTACATCATAGCAGAATTAAATAGTAGTGCTGCTTCAATGTTAAGAGAAAGTGAGGACTGCAGATGCTGGAGATCAGAGTCAAAAAGTATGGTGCTAGAAAAGCACGTCATGTCAGGCAGCATCCCAGGAGCAGGAGAGTCGACGTTTCAGGCATAAGCTCTTCTTCGGGAATGTTGCCAGAAATATTAACATGGTGTAATGCAATTAGAAAAATCTACCAAACGAAAAGTAAATGGACAATCACATAAGGAAGCTGACAGAATATTAAGAAGCTCTTCACACCATTAGAGACAATAATGTCCTCTATCTAGATAGAGTGTACTTATGGACACGAAGATAATGAAGCATTTAACCAAGGAATTTGGACTTTTGCTAATGAAACCTAAGTTAAATGGAATTTAAGTTTAAGTAAGTATGAATCATGGACTGATCAATGGACAGAAATCAGATAGCCATTTGACTTTGTAATTGGTAGACTGTTTCTAATTAAATACCCAATTGCATTGATTGAGTCTAATAGACTAATTTAATGAATGGGTAAGATTGTGAAAGAGGGAATAAAGTTGGGGTTAGGTTATACATTTGGAAGGAAATAAATAAAAGAACAACAGAATAATTTGTAAATGCTGAGAGACTGGGAAATACTGGAGTTCATTTGGGATCTACATATCTGGCATATAGGGGAGATGTGATAGCACTGGAGACATACTGTTCTGAAAAAGGGTTAATGGACCCAAAACATTCATTCTACTTTCTCTCTACAGGTGCTGCCAGATCTGCTGAGTTTTTTCCAGAAATCTGTTTTTGTTCATTACAGTGGCAGCTGGTATCAACGCATTGTGTTTTGCACAAATACTGATCGCACAGATTAATATTCCTTGAAAGAAGTCAAACAGAAACTGAGGTAAACTCATTGAGGTGTGTATAAAATTCCGAAGAAACTTAATGTAATAGATGTTGCAATTTGTTACCTACCACTAGCAAGACTAAAACTCGATGGCTGAACAGGCTTGTTCACTCAGGATTAAGATGAGGATGATATTTGTTCTCTCCAGCTGTTGCACATATTTGTATTTTTAACCAAAAAGGAATGTGGCAAGGTTGACTACTCAGCAAAATGAAACTTTGGATTCACAGGTCAGTGTAACAGGGTCAAAGGTTCTATTTTTAATGTTCAGCGTATTCATTTATTACAATATGAAGTAATGTTTCAGAAATATTTCCTCGCTGTGAAGGTTTGTAATTCAGATGGTGGACATGAAAAGCATTGTGAAATTTATTTTTTAGGCAAATTGATACATTTCTGGATACCAAGAAAACACAGCTGTATTGGATCATATCAATAGGTGGAGCTAAAGTAACACTAGCAAGGGTCATAGAAATTAATGCACTAATTCTACCTCTTATGGTCTTAAGGTTGAAGGGTGATGTGATAGGCGCATTTAGGATTACAAATAGGATTAACAGAGTAAGCACCAAATAAACAATTACTGTTCTGCATGGTTCTAGAAATAGAAGTCATAAATATGAGAAAACACTGATGCAAGAGGAAATACACGTCTGGAAAACTCCTTACTGAGGACCACGTGGAATGTCCAAATTGCTAGCACCAGCAGAAGATGTCACCTGGAATATTGGTGGATTTAAGGATGGTTTGGAGAAATACATGCTGTGGAAGCTATTTGAATTAGGTTTGATAAAGAAAGCTGAGATGAGGGTAGTGTAAAGAGTATCAACACATCAGTGACATCTTGAGACTAGTGGCCAGTAATGTAAGTCTTCCATAAAATTGTGACATAGTAACATTTGAAATAACTGACCCAGCTTATTGTCTTCAACTGAACTGAACAACAGACCACAATCTCCTTTCCACTTGATTTGTAAGATAAATAATGCAGTGTTCTTACAATGATCAATGTTTTCAAGAATGTGCAAAGATCAAGATCGAAGAGTTTCTCTATATTTCCTGTTCTCCCTCCATATTCTACTTATTTATGGAACACTTTACAATAAGTCCAGGTTATGCAGTTAGTATTCAGACAATAGCAAGGACATGATCCTTCACACTTCTCTGACCCATGAGACCCAGGTTTCTCTGTCTTTGCTTCACTGGATTCTCGTATTCTTGCCATGCTCTTCTTTTTTTTTCCACTCTTGACACTTTCTCGAAGTAATGAGATCTCAAAATGCAGAAGGTGTTTTCTCATCTGTCCCTTGCTTGGTCTGTGGAAACAACAATGATTTTCTTAGGAAACCATGGACAGCAGATGCATGAATAGGAGTAAACCAATCAGCCCTTGGTGACTCTTACACAATCTAATGTGATCACAGCTAATTTTTCATTTCAGCTGAATGTTTCACCCTCTGCCAACATCCCTTGTTGTGCTAGTTCAGAGGCCAGAATAATTTCTGTGCATGTCATTATTGTATTCAACAATAGCTCATTCATAACCCTACAGGGTAAATAATTCAACAGGCTCAGAAAAGTTTGAGTGAAATAAATTCCCCTTCCAACTTCAGAGTACTAAGCAGAATCAATCTCTGTGTTAATCCTACCAGAATCACACTTGTCTAAATGGGATCGCCTGTTATTCTTCGAAACGTCAGAGAATTCAACGCCCAATTTATTCAATCTCTTACCATAGTACAATCATTTCAACTGGGGAGCAGTTCAGTGAATCTTCAGTGCACTCTTTCCAATGTAAAGAAATTATTTGATGAATATAGGGTTGAAAGCTGCACACAACACTTTCAATGTATTCTTACCCAAAACTCTTTATGAGTGTAACAAGACCTCTTCATTCCCAAACTGCAATTTTCTTGTAATAACTTCAAACAAACTATGGGCCTTCCAAATGTTTAGTGCATCATGAGTTGACTTTTAGCAAGCAAAATTCTTGATCACATCAAATATAAATTCTTACAAACTGCACAGATTCAAATTTATTATGTATGTGTTGTTTTTCTATTCTCACAATCAAGGTGAACAACTTCACTATTAACAAACCACGAGGCAACTTGTTGCCCACTCTCTTAATCTGCCAATATCACCCTGTGGCTTTTCTATGACCTCCTCACAACTTGCAGTTGCGACCAGTTTAGCATCATCAACAAAGCCAAATACATTTTTCACTGTCTATTCATCTGAGTCATTGACATAGATTCTAAACGGTTGAGGCCCCAGTGCTGATCATTGTGGCATTTTCACAGCAAGTAATGTTAGGCTAATTGGCTTGTGCTCTCTCTGCTTTACTTTGCTTCCTAAACAGCAGTATAAGGCTTGCTATTGCAAAATCTGATGGGACATTCACAAATCAAAGGAATATTGGAATGTCATAGTTCGTGCAACAAGTTCTCTGCAGGTATCTCTTTTAGAACTACCTGGGGTAGGCCACCTCACTTGGGGTTTGTCAGAATTTAGTCTGACACTTTTCTCCAATATTTCTTAACTGCTATATTAACTTCCTCACTTTCTTTCAGCAGTGATGTTACTATATACTGCACTTCTGGTTTGAAATTTTCCACTCTGAAAATGTATAAAATGCTTGAATGATGCTTCTGCAATTTCCACATTCAACATGCTAATTTCTTCTGACTGTGTTCCTAAGGGACTATCACATACTTTAGCTACTACGTTCATTTTATATGCTTATCAATGCAATTGCAATCTGATTTTATTTTTATAATTCAATCTCATATTTTATTCTTTAAGTTCTTCTCAATGTTTTACTGATTTCTAACATGTTTCTAATTATTAACCTTGTGAATCGTTTTTGTTACAGTTCAAGTTTCTTCTTTTAACCAAACACTACACTAAACTTCCTTAATGAGACATAAATGAGTCTCTATTGCTGAGTTTCTGGTCTTCAGTGCAGTGTGTTTTTATCCAATATTTACATCCAATATTTATTTAAAGGTTTCTGGTTGTTCATTTACCTGCATAGCATTTAGTCTATTTACCAATTAATTATGACTCGTTCTCACCTCGTATCAATTAATTTGTTATTCTTCAGATTAAGAATCGTTGAGTGATAGAGGTGTACAACATGGAAACAGATCCATGCTGATCAGATATCCTAAATTAATCTAGTCCAATTTTCCAGTACTTGACCCATTTCCCTCTAAACCCTTCCTATTCATGTCCCCATCCAGATGCTTTTTAAATGTTATAATTGTACCAGTCTCCACCACTTCCTCTGGCAGCTCATTCCATACATGCATCACCCACTGCATGAAAAAGTTACCCATAGCTCCGCTTTATTTCTTTCCCTTCTCACGCTAAACCTATGCCCTCTAGTTCTGGATTCACCCATCCGAGGAAAATACCTTGTCTTTTTACCCTATCTATACCCTTACATTATTTTGTAAACCTCTAAAAGGTCACCCTTCAGCCTCCAACACTCCAGGGAAAAGAGACCCAGCCTATTCAGTTTCTCCCGATAGTGCAAACCCCCCAATCCTGGCAACATTTTTGATGATATTGAATAAAGTCATTGCAGTTTCAACATGGATATCAAATCTAAGCATCTAATTAAGAATATTGCCAAGAGCATTGCGTACAGATATGCTGATTATTGTTATCTTTGCATTAGGTGTCAGAATGCACAGGTTCACACTGGTAATCTTCTAGTTTAGGCAAGACAGATTTGAAAAGTACTTATATGGGTCATCATTTAACTGTGATGAGATTACGTCATCATTGGTGCAAACTAGTTTTTAAAACCTGAACACAGTAGTTACACGGAGTACCAAAGCATGAATTGATCTGTCACCACTCTTACTGGCAGCACCACACCTCCCTCCCACTCAGAACAAACTGTCTTGGCCTCAAAGTTTCCATTCCTTGTCCTTAATAATGAGCAAAAAGACAGTATTGGGGAAAATTGATCTGGAAATATTGTTTGTCACAAGCGAATGTAACATAGACCAAAATATTTGTTTTCAAAAACTGTAATACTCTATACTTGATCTATGCCACAATAGCATTTGCAAGGTGCATGATGTTCATGATGTGAAGATAGACATTTTTGAATGCAAAGATTAAGGACACTTTTTAAAAGACTTGATGTCATGTAACCGACAGCAATCAGGTTTAGATGCTCCATTCACCGTTGGAAGTGTGACTCACTGTTTCACTTGAGCAATACTAAAATGCAAGCTATGGAAATAGAGGAAATGGGAGAAGGAGTAAGCCATTCAGCCCTTCCAGCCTCCTCAGTCAATCAGTACAATCAACCAACTCAGCACCCTTTTACTGCTTTCATCATCGACTACTTAATCCCTTCACCCCGAAGAGTTATATTGAACTACTTCATGTTTTGGCTTCAAATAATCGCTCACCACACAGTGAAGAGATTTCTCCTCAAATGAATCCTTAATGGCACATGCCATATCCTTAGACTATGACCCCTAATTCTCTACTTCCTGGTTATGGGAATGTACTTCCTGCATTTCACATGTCTAATCCTGTTAGAATTTTATCGATCCTACCTATTTTTTCTAAACTCCAGTGAACGTAGTCCTAACTGATCTAATGTCTCCTCATAGGTGCATTCCAGGAATCAGTCTGGTAAATCTTAGCTAAATCTAGCCAGAACATCTTTCTTCATGGGATGATCAAAAATCCACATAACATTCCAGATGTGGTCTCACCAAGGCCCAGTACTACTGCAGCAAGACATCCCTGCTCCTGTACTCAAATCGTCTTGACACAAAGGCCACCAGCTATACTGCATGCTCACTTTCAGTAACTGGTACACTCTTCAATCATTTTTTTTTGTATTCAAGAACAATTTTTGACAATACTGCATATTTAGTAGGTTAATACTTTTTAAGTGTAAAACAAATTGAAATGAAATGTAAAAGTATTAAAAACATTAAAAAGAATGAAATCTTAAATTACAGCACTTATAGCAGGTCATTCAACTCAATAATCTGTGAGTTAAAAATGTAACTTGGTCAACAATTACTTAATGAATGATTAGATAGCATTCCCCTTGCAGAATAATTGATTTCTTTTGTAGCTAAAGCTTTACTGTGGATTCATTAAAACAGGATCTGATTGGCAAAGTTACATACCAAAATATCTGCTTTTCGTTAATAAAACATTGTAAACAATAGGTGATTTCAGAACTTTTAAATTAATATTTTAAAGATCGCTACATTGTTGAAACTAAACTAGTTACTTCAAAAATCAAAGGTTTTACAAAGTGCGACTGAACCAATTTGCCGACAACTAATGGAAATGTTTCAGAATGGGCTAAAGTTGTTTCCATGGTAGATAAATACCAGTGTCAGGAATGAGACACATTTGATTAGATTAGAATCCTAAGTATGGAAACATGCCAATTGGCCAAACAAGTCCACACCAACCCTCTGAAGAGTAACCCACCCAGACCAATTCCCTTCCCCTATACTTACCGCTGACTAATACACCTAACACACTATAGGCAATTTATCATGACCTGCACATCTTTGGATTGTGGGAGGAAGCCGGAGCACCTGGAGGAAAACCACACAGACACGGGGAAAACATGCAAGGTGGGAATCGAACCTGGGTCCCTCCTGCTGGGAGGCAGCAATGCTAACACTGAGCCACGGTGCTGCCTCAAGTCGATTCAAGTTAATCAAAACATAGATATGAATTTAAACTTAACTTATCCCCATTTCCCCACCCATACACTCTTTATATGTATAGATACAACCCATGAAAAAAAAATTCAAGTGAGTTCAGCGTTTAAATTTGTTTGAAAAGCTAAACTAAGATTATGCAGCCATCATAAAGAACCAGATAAGACTGACATGAACATGCTTAAAGGCATACCTACCCAACCATGGTTATCTCCAACAGCCTGTAAAACAAGAAGTGTGAGGTAACAAATACTTCTTCTTTAAAAAGCGAGAGTAGAACTAGAAATTTAGACTAATCTATCCTCAGGTTTCGGATCAGTGACAAAAATAGAAATTGCAGGAAAAGCTCAGCAGGTCTGGCAGGATCTGTGGCGAGAAATAGAGTTAAAGTTTCAGTCGAGTGACCTATCCTCAGTTCTGCCAGTTAGGTCGATGGGCTTTTATTCGAAACGTCAATTCCCCTGCTCCTCAGATGCTGCCTGACCTGCTGTGCTTCTCCAGCACCACACTCATGACTCTAACATCCAGCATCTGCAGTCCTAATTTTCGCCTTATGTTGATTCTATCCAACCAGAATCCATCTCTTCCATAAGTTATGAAGTCTAGTCCCACAAAGAAGAGCCTTTTTTCTCCATGTTACCAGTCCACTCGTCCACCTTGCAGTCTTTCTCTCATTGACTCTGTTCTCAAATTTCAAGGACGAAGGCTTTCTACCACTATGTATTGATTCCTCACAGCCCTCTGACCTGCAGTGCATCTTATAATTAATAACTGATAACCTCTCAGGTTCTTCTTAGCCGAAGGAATGTGACTGCCCCCGAAACAATTTGTCCAGGTAAGTTACTCCATCACTGAGTTTCACTGCACCTGCAGTTCATCCTCCAGCATATCAAAACTGATTTGAAGCTCCTCTTGCTACATACAATTAATGAAGATGTGTTTTCTCTGAATCACACCGATTTTCTTAGTAACTGCCATTCCGTAGTCCCAATACAACATTTACTAATTGTTAATCAATACATCATTATTCACAATAAGGTTACAACCAATCAAATAGGTTTACTCCTGTTGGTAAACTAAACAAGTGCATTTAAAATCTTATATGGACTCACAACTTGCACGATTTTCTGAAGACAAGCAAACAAAATACTCATCTGTCAAATATATACCTGATGCTGTCCAACAGCATATAATGATTTTCTCAGTACGCAATTAATCCTTGGGCTATGTCGTAGCATTCTAAAGTTGATCCGGCAAACTATGCTCTTACTTAAATGCAAAGTATATCCTCCCCCACCCACATTCCTAGGCACAAGTACTGTATCTAATGAGGAGCTGCTGTCCCTATGCTTGCATAGTTCAGATTAGATTCCAACAGTCCACACTGACCCTCTGAAGAGTAACCCACCCAGACCCATTTCCCTCTGACAAATGCACCTAGCACTATGGGCAATTTTGCATGGCCAATTCACCTGACCTGCACATCCTTAGACTGTGGGAGGAAACCAGAGCACCCGGAGGAAACCCCAGTAGGCACGGGGAGAATGGGCAAACTCCACACAGACTGTTGCCTGAAGCGGGAATTTAACCTGGGTCCTGGGCAGTGTGAGGAGGTGTTGCTATCCACTGAGCCACCATGCCACCCATAGAAGACCATTTGAATTGATACAAGGTATAAATCTAAGCAAATGAGATTGTTGGTTAGAGAAATCATTTTATGCTAGCTCCCTAATTAACATTCTGCAGTCATTTCAATGGACAGCTTCTTAATTCCTAAGACAGGAATAAATTTTCATAGCAAGTTGGAGGGATATTAGAAGGTATGGTTAAGAGGTTTGTGGATGACAGCAAAATTATGGTTTAGTGAACAGTGAAGAAGGTTACTTAAGAGTACAACAGTATCTTGATCAACTCGCTCAGTGGGCCAAGGAATGACAAATGCAATTTAATTCACATAAATGTGAGTTGTTGAATTTTGGTAAGACAAACCAGGGCGGGACTTACACTGTTAATGGTAGGCCCCTGAGGAGTTTTATCAAAAGACCTAGGGGTGCAAAAACATTGTTCCTTGAAAGTGGTGTCACAGGTGGACGGAATGGTGAAGACGACATTTGGTACACTTGCCCCTTCATCAGTAACAGCAATGACTACAGGAATTGCGACGTCATGTTACAGCTGTACAAGACTTTGGAGTACTGCATACAATTCTGGTTGTCCTGGTATAGGAAGTATGTTATTAAACTGGAAAGGGTGCAAAATATTTACAAGGATGTTACTGAGACTGGGATTGAGTTCTAGGGAGATGCAGGATAGGCTCAAATTTTGTTTTCCCTGCAAAGTAGGATGCTGAGGGGTGACCTTATAGAGATTTGTAAAATCATGAGGGGCAAAGTTAAGGTGAATAGCCAAGGTCTTTTTTCACCAGGGTAGCAGAGTCGAAATTTAGAGGGCATAGGTTTAAAGTGAGAGGGGAAAGATTAAAAATGGCTCTGAGGAGCAACATTTTCACAGAAGTTGGTGCTTATTAGGAATGATCTGCTGGAGGAAGTGTGTGGGGGGGTACAATTTCAACATTTTAAAGAAATTTGGACAAGTAAGTGGATAGGAAAGGTTGAGAGAGATACGGACCAAATGCAGGCAAATAGGACTAGTTCAATTTAGGAAACATGGTCGGCATGGATGAGTTGGGCCGACGCGCCTGTATCTGAACTACCTGACTCTAACTTACAAATGTAAACAAGGCTAGACTTCAGTAAGAGATTAACTATTAAACTTAAACCTTAAAACTCTGACATTCACCGGATTCCAAAAGTTAACTCAGTTTAGCTACACTCAATGACTAATTGCTGGCACAAGTCAATGAATTAATTCATGTTGCTGTTATCGCATACCTGTTTCAGAGTTGGTCCTGGACAGAATGGTAATTTATGTTTGTATAAACAACAGCCTCTTTTTCACTTCTGGGTTTCCACATTTTCCTGTGTTCATTGAAGTGGAGATCAGCATAAGTTGGACCCTCCACTTTTCCTTTATGGATGACCTGTGGAGAATTTGTGAGGAATATCAGTTACTTACCAAATTGAAACAAAAGCAAAATTGGTTCAGGTAAACATCAACAAAAAAACATATTTGGGGTCAGCAAATACAGCACACAGAGCCTTGAATGGCATTAAATGAACTGCTGATGCTAGAAATCAGAAACAAAAATAGAAATTGTGAGAAAAACTCAGCAGGTTTTGCAGCATGGAACATAGAACAGTACAGCACAGTACAGCCCTATGGTCCTTGATGTTGTGCTGACCTTTTATCCTATTCTTTTATCAAACTAACCTGCACACCTTTCATATTACTATTATCCATGTGCATTTCCATTAGTCGCTTAAATGTCCCTACTGTATCTGACTCTAGTAGCACCCCTGGCAGTGCATTCCACGCACCAATCATTCTGTGTAAAGGACCCACCTCTGTCATCTCTTCTAAACCGGCCTCCAATCACCTTAAAATTATGCCCTCTTGTGATAGCCGTTTCTGCCCTAGTGAAAAGTCTTTGACTATTCACTCTATCTGTGCCTCTCATCATCTTGAACACCTCTATCGAGTCATCTCTCATTCTTCTTCGCTTCAATGAGAAAAGTCTGTATATGGTCTTCCCTATGTCTTCCCTACATCAAAGACATCTCAGAAATGACTGCCAAACTACGCAGACCTCTTGGTATCATGGTTGTCCACAAACCTACCAACACACTAAACCAGCAGCTCATGAACTAGAAAAACCCGATACAGACAATAAGAAAAACTAATGTTATTTACAAAATATCTTGCAAGAACTGTAATAAATATGACATTGGACAAACAGGCAGAAAACTAGCCACAGGATACGTGAATATCAACTAGCCACAAAAAGACACGACACACTCTCACATACGGATGAGGAAGGACACCACTTTGACAGGGGCAACACATCCATCCAAGAACAAGCCAACAGTGACACACACAAAAATTCCAAGAAGCATGGCATTCCAACAGTAACTCTATCAACAAACACATTGACTTGGATCCCATTTACCAACCCCTGAGAAAAAGAACAGGAAATGACATAACCATAGGAAATGATGTCACCACAGGAAATGACATCACCAATCCAAGGAAACCCAAACATATAAATAGAAAGCGGGCTACAACACCAATGCTTCATCTGGAGGCTCACTTAAAAAGTTACCTAGTATGGTGATGAAACATCTGAAACTGAACATTCCAGCTCAGCGAGCAAACCCACATCCTTGAAGCCTATCTACCTTACACTATTCCATTTTCATCCATATGTATATCCAATGACCTTTTAAATGCCCTTCAAATCGGCGAGTCTACTACAATGGTAAACAGGGCATTCCATGCCCCTACTACTCTGAGTAAAGAAACTACCTCTGACATCTGTCCTATATTGATCACCTCTCTATTTAAAGCTATGTACCCTCATGCTAGCCATCACCATCCGAGGAAAAAGGCTCTCACTGTCCACCCTATCTAACCCTCCGATTATCTTATACATCTCAATTAAGTCCCTCAAAGTCTTCTTCTCTTGAATGAAAATAGCCTCAAGTGCCTCAGCCTTTCCTCATAAGACCTTCCTTCCATACCAGGCAACATCATAATAAATCACCTCTGAATCCATTCCAAAGCTTTCACAGCCTTCCTATAACGAGAACTATATGCAATACCCCAAGTGCAGAGGCACCAGAGTTTTGAACAGCTGCAACATGACCTTCTGGCTCTGAAACTCAATCCCTCTACCAATAAAAGCTCAGACACCGTTTGCTTCCTTAACAATCCTATCAACCTGGGTTGCAACGTTCAGGAATCTATGTACAGTTCCTTCCTGGCCACTTGTAACTCTCCAAAGTCCTGCCTGATCCTTGCCTGGAAGCATCTGTAGCAAAAAAAAGTTAATGTTTCAGGTCCAGTGACCCTTCTGAACAAGTTCTGAAAAGTTCCAAAGGAGGGGCATTCAACCCAAAACATTAACTCTGTTTCCTCTCCACAGATGCTGCCAAACCTGCTGAATTTTTCCAGTAATATCTGTTTTTGCTCCTTAAATGACATTGGCCAATCAATAACTTTCTACTGAGGACAGTTGCGACCACTAACTTTGAGCTGATGTCATTTATCTGAATGCTAATTCTAATTCACAGTTACATTCCGCATCCTGACCAGATGAGGTAAGGAGTGGCGCATGTCCACTTACTGGTTATTGGATATTCAAGTTCTGAGTTTGCTTAATTTTGAAGATGCATTTTTCTGCTAAAGATCTGAACTAATCTGTATCAGTCAAATCCCTGATACAGAGCAGCAGCAGTCAACACTCAGCAGCCGTTCAGATATTAACAGGTGGGATTATCATTCTTATTACAAAAACAAGCAGACTATGCCTTGTAAAGAATTTAGATAAATGCCGAATGAGCATTGGAAACAATGGGATTTATAATATTCCCTCAGGATTCTGAGGGTTACATGAATGAATTCTGTTTGGCACATTTTCCACAATTAGTTGGTGATTTTCTGACCTACCAGGAAAATAGATATACCTACGACAGGTGAAAGCATCAAGTGCACTGCAAAAGTCGCCTGGGTTTTATAAAAACAGACCAAACTGACCTGCTCCTCAACCCGGCTGTCAATTTCTTCAGCAACTGCATCACCTGCCACAGAACAAATGTACACCAATAATGAATTTCAAAATGTCAGGTATGTCTGTGAAAAAAGATAAAACCCAAAATTTGAGCAGTATGAGCAGCATAATCACCAATAAAAAATTAATACCCAATTCTACCGCTGGTTGAGATGTGATCAATTTTACTTTTCGCAAAAGTAAAATACAGTAAATGCTGGAAGTATTACATAAAGACAGAAATTCCTGGAAATATTTAGCAGGTCAGACATTATTTGTGGAAATGAAAACAGAGTTAATGTTCTAAAAATGTGTCATACAATCATAGTGTCCAAAAGATATACAGCACAGAAACAGACCCTTCAGTCCAAGTCTTCCATGCTGACGAGATATCCTAAATACTTAGTTCCATTTTCCAGTATTTGGCCCATACACCTCCAAACCCTTTCTATTCATATACCCATCCAAATGCCTTTTAAATGGTGCAACTGTTCCACCTCCTCCGGCAGCACATTCCATACATGCACCACTCTCTGCATTAAAACGTGCTCCTTAGGTCCCTTTTAAATCTTTCACCTCTCACCTTAGAACAATGCCAGCTTGCTTTGGACTCCCGAACCCTTGGGAAAAAATCTTGTTTGTGAGCCCCTCATCATTTTATAAACTACTGTAAGGCCCTCAGCTTCTGATACTCCAGGGAAATTTGTCCCAGTGTATTCAGCCTCTCCCGAGAGCTCAAAGCCTCCATCCCTAGCAAAATCCTTGTAAATCTTTTCTGAACGCTTTCAAATTTCAGGCTGTCCTTACTATAGCAGGGAGATCAAAACTGCACACTCTATTCCAAAAATGGCCTAACCAATGTCCCACAGAGCTGCAACATAACTTCCCAACTCCTATACTCAATGCTCTGACGTGAAAGGCAAGCATATAAAACACCTTCTTCACCATACTATCGACCTGCAACTCCACTTTCAAGGAACTATGAACCTGCACTCCAAGGTCTCTTTGTTCAACGACACTCCCCAGGAATTTAGCATTAAATGTATAGACCTGCCTGATTTGCTTTTCCAATGTGCAGCAGCTCACAATTATCTAAATTTAACTTCATCTATCACACCTTGATCTATTGGCCCATCTGATCAAGATTCCGTCGTACTCTGAGGTAACCTTCTTCACTGTCCACCACACCTCCAATTTTGGTGTCATCTGCAATTTACTAATCATACCTCCTATGTTCATATCCTGAAGTATTACCCCTGCTTTTATCTCCATTGATGTTGTCTGATCAGTTGAGTAGCTGAAATATTTCTGTCTTGTTTTACTAATTTGTTTTTCTGATTCATGGTTGCTGCGTCTTCTTTATTCAATCCAGCATCAAACATATTTAACATACACATTCTATTTCTCATTGTCATTTATCACATAAAAATCTTACAATTCAGTTATGGTTTGTTGAAGTTATCCTGATGAGCCCTATCAGTGTGGTAAACTATCTCATTACAGTGGCCTGTTGATGTCATAACCTACCCCTCTACTTCCGCACCATTGCAGTACACTTAATGTTAAAAGACAATTTTAAATCAGTCTTACCATGAGATCTCTCTAGTTTGTACAGCCTGACAACAATTGCTAGAACCAAAATTATAAAGCCCCCTGCTATCCAGCTGAATGCTAAGGCATAGGAGAAACCATTTCCTTTTTTACCTAAAGATGACAGAGAATGTGAACATTAGCATTTAAAGAGCAAATGATGCTAAATAATAAGCAACAACAGATAACAGGCCACACTGACACATCAAACCCATCGCCTCTCACCAATCTAATAAACTCTCCATTTATCCAGAGGTTCTATGACAGTATTAACTGAGCAAACTTGGATTAAAGAACACACAATTCAATTTTCTGATCATTTTAGCATTTTGTTCAGCATAATTATCATGTTTAACTTTATTAATGTTTATGTTATATGCATGTAAGATTTGTTCATGCTGATTTTGTGAATATATGCGGGGGCTTAATATACCTCAACACTTCTGCCTGTCTCTCTTCATGCATCTGTATGCTAGAGAAGGACTCAGGCAGTTGTTTTTCTTTTGGTTGGAGAGCCATCAGAGACATTTCTCTGTATGAGGAGCATTGTTAGAGATACATATGAATGATGTGGCTTGGCATATATATATATATATATATATATATAGCCTCTTTGTACTTATTATGGGATATTCAAAACACAGACATGTTGAGAAAATGCAAGAGACTTGGTGAATAGAATTTTAAATTAAAGGGATTCATTTGATTCTGAAGAATAATGGAGATTGGAGTGGGATTAAGCATGACTAAATTATAGAATCTGAATAGGTTGCCAAAACAGAATATCCTCATAGTACATAGGCGTGCATATGCACATACGAACATACGAACAGAGTGACACAAGGGATTTTCATTCTGTAAAATCAGTGGAGAAGCCAGCACTGTTCTTCATGGTGCTGCAATGATTAAGACAAATTGATATAGTAGTTTAAAATCAATATTTAAATACAGTAAAGAAAAAGAGTGGTGGAATGGTTGGTTATCAAAGGGTGTGTATTTAGAGTAATTGGCACACAAACAGGCAACGTTTGGCAAGGGAATGGGGGCAGCTGTACTTATATAATGTGTTATAATTCAGAATCTTTTGTTTCTAAAAGCAGGAAAGATGTTTCAATGATCACATTTGAAAAAGAATTGGAATAAAACCTAAAGGGAGAATTTATTGCGATGAAATGGATGCGTGGGCCAAATAGAATAGCATGACAAAGAACATGACAATGCAAAATAAACAAAGTGGCTTCCTTCCATGCTATCCAATGATTTTTTAAAAAAAACTTGAAGTCAATCTCTTGTCAATCATGTAGTTACTCTGTCTCCAATAATCTGCAACAGAAATTAGAGTGCTGATATTGCCCCCTTAAATCTAACAAATTATAGTTCAGGGAAATATGAAGAAGCTGAGACTCTTACCCTGATCTGAAACCAAGTAGCTGTCATTGGCTGGGTCCACTAGTGAAACATGAGAAACTTGGCAAGTATAAACCAACCCGATCTCCACAGGATATAAGGAGCTGGAAACTTGATGTAATCCCTCCTTTTCCTGAAACTTTGTAGTATTTATTCCAGATGTAATTTTTCTGTCATTTTCATACCAGGTAAGGTTAAATTCTTCTGGGAAGAAGCTAGCTGTCGTACAGAGAAGTTTAAGGAATGGAGAGGACAGTCGAGTAATCGTTATTGGAGTTGGAGGCACTGTGAATAAGCCAAAGGAAATAAGTTGAAAACACGTTTCATGCCATACCAAAGACAACAGAAGCAAGATTACATGCCTGGAAGGCAAATCATTTCAGAGTTGGAGTTTCAATCACCATAAATAGCTTGAAGTGTCTGCGTCAATTCTGTGTCTTAGGATCTTATACCCCACAACCACCTAATGAAGGAGCAATGCTTCGAAAGCTAGTGCTTCCAAATAAACCTGTTGGATTATAACCTGGTGTTGTGTGATTTTTTAGCTTGAAGTGTTTGAAGTCAAAAAGTGTGGCACTGGATGATGAAGGGCTTATGCCCGGAACATCGATTCTCCTGCTCCTCGGATGCTGCCTAACCTGCTGTGCTTTTCCAGCGCCACACTTTTTGACTCTGACCTCCAGCATCTGCAGTCCTCACGTTCTCCTAATTAAATTATTTAAATCTGATCATACCATATTTCTTTATTTTTTTTTACCTAAACCCGATGAGGGAAAAGCTTGTGCCTACACTGTCCCTAACTTATGACCCAATTAAACAGAACCTGCCCATGTAACATTTCAACCCTCACTGCAGGAATTTATGTCAGGAACTCAATGTCACGAAGACCAAACAAACATCCATAAATCTATCATCACTGTTGTGACAATGCTGTCACTTTAAAAAGCTTATTTTCTTCTGGGTTTTTGTTTGAAGAGAGGTTATAAAGGTAGAAGTGCCGAAGCGGCTAGGGAGCCAGCCTGAATCAGTATTTTTTCAAGACAGTTTAACACTGGAAAGGGAGTGTCCAGTTCTCCCAGTTCAGGTTCTAGTTCTTTTTTTTAGCTGTGGCAGTCACACGACATCGGAGTTGCAAGCTTCAGTAAATGATTGCGAACTGCCTTGGTCTGAAATCTCTCTTGTTGCATTTCCCTCCTGGATTGGAGTCCTGCCTGTAAGAGTCTGTGTTTGAATCTACCTTATTACCAAAGGGTTTGTTTATGAGAATGTTACTGTCTTGAAAAATAGGAGGGGGTGTAGCACTGCTAATAAGAGAGGGTATCACCGGTACAAAGGAGAAAGTGAGGTCTGCAGATGCTGGAGATCAAAGTTGAAACTTTATTGCTGGAACAGCACAGCAGGTCAGGCAGCATCCAGGGAACAGGAGATTCGACGTTTCGGGCACAGGCCCTTCTTCAGGCCCAATATTGATTGTCACACAGTTGCTGACATTAATGCAGCAGGAGTATTCTGCAGCAAGTGGTGAACTGTTATCTCGTCAAACTCTCTCCGTTACCTACAAACCAGGAATCTAATAGAAAGCTCTCTAATTGTCTTGGGGAATTAGTTGCAACAATTCTGGACTGGATTTCATGGAAAAAAAACATAATTTACAAAATTACATTCCACACACCATGTTAAACAGCCATACCCTTCAAATTTTACACGTGTCTGCACCAACTGCAATATCCATGCCACCATGGAATCCCGACAGTATGGAAGCAGGCTGTTCAGCTCATCGAGTACACACCAACTCTCCAAAGAGCATTCCATCCAGATAACCCAGCATTAACCAAAGCCAAAGCACCTAGCACATCCCTGGACACTGTGGGCAATTCAGCACAGCCAATTCACCTAACCTGCACCATGTTTGGACTGTGGGAGGCAACCAGAGTACCTGGAGGCAACCCACACAGGCACACGTAGAATGTGAAATTTCCATACAGACGGCCAGTCAACACGGGAATCAAACCCAGGTCCCCAGCGCTGTGAGGTAGTAATGAGCCTCCACTCACCAAGGTGGCTTGTGCATCAAGATATTTCCTAATCAACTTGTATTGGGATATTGTGGAGCGAGCAGATGCTGAAAAATGTGTTGCTGGAAAAGTGCAGCAGGTCAGGCAGCATCCAAGAAGCATGATAATCGACGTTTCAGGCAGAATTCCTGAAGAAGGGCTTATGCCTGAAACTTTCTCCGAGCGAGCAAATGCTGCCTGACCTGTTTTTCTTTCACTCTCGACTCTGATCTCCAGCATCTGTAGTCGTCATTTTCTCCTCCTTGCACTCGAATGTTATTATATACCTCTGGAACAGGTGGGACTTGAACCAAAGCTAAATGGCTCAAAGGAGATAGTAATGACTGCAGATGCTGGAAAGTCATAGCCTGTCACAAAGGTAAGGATACTACAGCTGCACCACTAGAGTCCCTAGCCTTTAGCATCAACCACCATATAAGTACTGTAACTTGGAAACAAAAGGACTACATCCTCATGAGTAGACCAGGACCTCCAACCCCTTTCAAGTCAGGCACCATTATGTCTTAGAAATATATTACATATTGTTTATTGCTGTAGGATTAAAATTTCAATCATGTTGGAAGAAGGCATTGGGAAATGGGAAGAAGAAAACTCTCTAAATGGTAAGCAACCAATAGTGCCAATGCCAACATTACTCAGCCTAAAAAATCATTAAAAAGGGGTGCTTCAAAAATATAATCCCTCAGAAAGAAATTATTGGTTGAGTCTGGCATTCAAATGTGAACACTCCTGCAATAAATGCGGCTATTTCACCAGAAAGCATTCGCTGCAAATACAATGACAGATGGGCACTGAGAGAAATTTTCATTTGCTTATTCACTGGTATTCGCTGATTAATTTCAAAGAGCCCTTTAGCTCCTCAGTATCACTCACCGTATATTGTGACCTCAGTCCCAGTGCCATTAGACATCATTCCTGGCCCTTTTTTAACGCCGCAGTAATAAACCCCAGAATCTTGGAAACTCACATTGATCAGGCGGAACTCGGAAGATCCTTGGTGAAAAGGCATCGCTATTTTCGTTTTCTCTCTCGTCATACTAAAAGTCGAGCGTTGCCCTTTCTTCCACCAATAAACATCCAACATTGCATTCGGCATGAATAAAGACGCAGAGCAATTAATGGAAATGTTTTCGCCTTTCACTCCGGTCACACGCTGTGGGACCTGATGCAAGGAGAAAGGGGTCACAGTGTCTGAGGCTGTCAGAAATGAGCACAAAAGAGATTATCAACAGAGATAATTCAGGAGCATTAAATAGAAATAAAACCGTTATTGTATAATGTAACTAAAGCGGAAACTACAATAAACATTAAGTATCAGCGATCGTCACACAGTTCTTATTCCACTTCTACTGATCTGAAAGTCTTAAATGCATATACCTATGTAAATAATGCCTAATGTCGAAAGGTAATTCAACAGATCAAGTGCTAACATGTTGCATATGGTTGACAACCTCGGTCACCCCTGGTCCAAGTTAACTGGAAACATTGCAATGCGCTGCTGGTGGTGAAAATATTTGATAATAGGCGTGCTGCAATTTGACAAACCACAAGATAACCGAAGCGACTACTTCAAATATTGGTTTCTCGGAAGTGATAACAATCAAAGTACACATAGCTATTCAAGGGAATATCGCACATTGCACATGAGAGTAAATAGTCTGCATTGTGAAATTCACCGCTTGTTTACAAATGCATCCGTGCAGATGTAACAATTCACAGTTTAAGTCCTTTTAGAAGCTCCTTCAACTGACGGGCCTCTGAACTGGGGGACTATGCACAATGGTGTCGCTTATTAGCGCGACCTTTGCCCTCTCGAGACAACATACACTGAAATCGATCTGTTTTACACTCGTTTATGCTTATATCTTCACACCATGAGTAGACCAGCTCCAAACCTCAGCAGCTGGAAGGCAGGTTCCCAATGTCTCTTTCTTGCTCTCCCACAAAAAAAAGTTTTATCTGCAGAATTTGGAGCTCAACCAGCAAACTGGACTAATTATCCAAGCTCAAGAAATATTGCTGCACCTTTGACTATCCACTTTTCAGCCCCCAGAGAAAAAAAGAATTGCTACCGTAAGGATTTCTAAATTCAACTGCAACCCTAAATAAAAACTACGGATAGCACGTTTTCTGACGTTTTTCAGACAGGGTTACCGTGGAGGACAACGAGGAAAGAGGTGAAGCAGGCAGCCTGGAAAGCCCGAGAGACTAATCTAATCAATAATCGTTTTCTTGTGTTGGAAAACGGTTGCAGTGAATGCAGCTAAAGGCAAAGTCCATGACGCTGAAAGGATTTGGGTTCGATTCTGGCCTCTGGCTGTCTGGGTTAAGTTTGAGCATTGTCCCATGTCTGTTTGGGTTTCCTCCCGCAGTCGAAAGAAGTGCAGGTTAGGCGGATTGGCTCTGCTAAATTGCACATAATTCTGGATTAGTGGTGCTGGAAGAGAACAGCAGTTCAGGCAGCATCTAAGGAGCAGCGAAATCGACGTTTCGGGCAAAAGCCCTTCATCAGGAATTGGCTTTTGCCCGAAACGTCGATTTCACTGCTTTTTGGATGCTACCTGAACTGCTGTGCTCTTCCAGCACCACTAATCCAGAATCTGGTTTCCAGCATCTGCAGTCATTGTTTTTACCCCTAAATTGCACATAATGTCCAGGGGTGTGGATGTTAGGTGGTTTAGCCGTGGGAAATGCAGTGTTGTACGTCTGGGTGCGATATTATTTACAGGGTTGGGGTGGACTTGACGGGCCAATTGGCCTGCTTCCACACTGTAGTGATTCTATGTGAAGATAGGTGTTTCTGTGGCCATAGGTGGCGACACGAGATTAAATATTCCACATTGTGAAAATCACTGCCTGTTTGCAAATGCATCAGTGCAGACGTAACAATTCACAGTTTAAGTCCTTTCAAAGGCTCCTTCAACTGGGGGACTGTGCACAATGGTGCCGTTTATTAGCGCGGCATTTGCCCTCTCGAGACAACATACACTGAAATCGATCTGTTTTACATTCTTTTATGATTATATATTCACACCATGAGTAGACCAGCTCCAAACCTCGGCAGCTGTAAGGCAGGTCCCCAATGTCTCTTTCTTGCTCCCATAAAATAAGTTTCATCTCCAGAATTTGGAGCTCACTCAGCAGACTGGACTAATTATCCAAGCACAAGAAACATTGCTGCACCTTCGACTGTCCACTTTCCAGCCCCCAGAGAAAAAAAAGAATTGCTACCGTGAGGATTTTCTAAATTCAACTGAACACGTCAGAGGGAGCCTAAGATAATGTGTTGCACTGTCTGCAACATGTGGGAATCTGTGCTCCTAGTTCTGGAAGTCGGGATGACCACATCTGTAGGGAAATGCTGCCCATTCGAACAGCTCGAGTGCCGAGTCTTGGAACTTCCGCGTCGGCTTGGACTCTCAGAGGTTCAACCACAACGCTAAATAAAGATGACGTGTGGGCACGTTTTCTGACGTGGTGCAGACAAAGGAGTTGCAGACAGGGTTAGCGTGGAGGATAACGAGGAAAGAGGTGAAGCAGGCAGACCGGAAATTCCAGGAGGCAGTTCTAATCAATAATGGTTTGCTCGTGTTGGAAAACTGTTGCAGGGAATGCAGCTAAAGGCAAAGTCCATGACGCTGAAAGCATTTGGGTCCGATTCTGGCCTCAGGCTGACTGGATTAAGTTTGAACATTCTCCCCCTGTCTGCTTGGGTTTACTCCGAGTGCTCCAGTTTCCTCCCGCAGTCGAAAGCTGTGCAGGCTAGGCGGATTGGCCATGCTAAATTGAACATAAAGTCCAGAGTGTGGAAGTTATGTGGCTTAACCGCGGGAAATGCAGCATTTTAGGTCTGGGTGCGTTGCTCTTTACAGAGTTGGTGTGGACTTGATGGTCCGATTGGCCTGCTTCCACACTGTAGTGATTCTGTGTGAAAATGGGTGTTTCTGTGGCTATAGATGTAACTCTGGAAATGGGTGGTATGTGTAAATGATCACAAGATGCTTTTAGTCCGAGTGCTTATTTAAAAAAAACTCAAATACTGAAACAATTACAGTCGGATTTTATATAACGCGACAGTTCTGTTCTCCAGTTATAAGGCAATCGTGCAATGGCCGCCCCTTTTAAGCTAATACGGCTGGAATAGCGTTCTAGCCAATACAGGTGAGGAAAGTTTGCAGTCTACAAGTAACAGTCTGAATTCTTCAATCGCGTTTAAACCAATTCACCTTGAAGAAGCACGTGTTGTAGCAGGTAGCAACCAAAATAAGACCCCTCAAGTAATGAAGTCTCACAGCCCAACTTGGCTATTCCCCAAATCATCATGGAATTTAGCTACTATTCCAAACAGCAGTGTCTGTCTCTGAATGTCCAAGTTTTGATCCTTGATTTTCAAAGTTCTGCGGTGTGACATTATTGACAATCCTTCAGATTATTTAATCCTTGTTACATTCAGTGTTAGCTGGATATGTGAAACATGACCTTTCCAGGAATGGCTTATTAGCATGTTGCATTTATTTTCTTCATAACAGTTTCTCCTTGTTGTTTTCATCTCATGAAGCCTTTAATCCAGAAAGAGTCATTGGTGATTCTCTCAATCCATGAACAGTTATTTAAGTTCTGGCATTTACATTATCACAGAGGGATATCACTAAATGGCTACAGTGCATCCTGAATTGGAAGAGTAATAAGTTAAAAGGTGTCAGTACCAAAGATACAGGTAGAGTATGGGATGAAATCTTGCATCCAGAATTCAGATAGCTAGACAATAAATTAAAATGCAGGCTCTCTAAAGGTCTAATGTCTGGATTACTCCAGGTGCCATGTGCTACTGAATATAGAAAGAGGAGTATGCAGAACATTAATGACTCAGAGGTTGGTGCAAGAGTGAGAGTTTTAGATTCCTGGATCACTGGGACCATTCCTGTAGAAGGTTGGACCTGTACAAGTGTGACAGTCTGCCCCTCAATGGGAGTGGGACCAATATTGTTGCAAGTGAGTTTGCTACTGCTGTTGGGAGGAATTTAACCTAGTTTGGCAGGGGGTGAGGACACATAGTGTTAATACATTAGGGACACAGTTTAACATAATAAAGGAGCTGTTTGGCTATGCTCAGTCTCAAGGGAGTAAAGTGAACTGTAATGCTACGAGTATCAGACAAATGAGTTAAGAGAATGTATTGACAAATAGAACTGCAATGTTCTTACCATCACAGACATATGGTTGACAGAGGGATAGGACTAGCAACTCAACATTCCATGGCATATAAGATCTTTAGCCAGGACAGGGGAGGGTGTAAATGTCAAGGTGGTATCACATAAAGGAGTAAGGAGGGTTGACATTCTGGATTAGATTTCAAGTGAGGTCTGGGTGCGGAACTCAGGAATAAAAAGGGAGCAGAAACATTGCTTGTGTGCCATGGCCATCAAATAGCCAGTGAGTGATAGAGAAGCAGATATGTAGACATTTCACTGGTGTGTAATAATAATGATAATAATCATAAGAGTATGAGGGGATTTCAATTTGCCCAATATTATTTGGGATTGAGAGGGAGTGGATGTTTGAAATATTTTCAGTAGAAATTTTTAGGTCAGCATGTAGAATGCCCAACAAGGGCAGTGAAGTGCTGGACCTCATTCTGAGGAACAAAGCCAGCTGGTTTTAGAGGTGGCAATGGGAGAACATTTTAGTGACAGCAGCCACAAAACAATCATACTCTGAAGTTTCTCACACATAAAGGAAAAGATAGTCTGCAAAAAATGTGTTTTGCCAGTGTTATTGAAAAGAGGCAGGATATGACCAAAATAGACTAGGAACAGCTACTTCTGGGTAAATCTAGAACAGAGCAGTGGATGGCAGGGGCGAAAGGGTGATCACAAATGAAATGGGAAGAGTAATGACTGTGGTCAAGCGCCAACAGGCCCAAAATTGAACATTATAAATTGACACAAAATAAGAGGAATCGAGCCTGACTGAAAACTGGCCAAACTAAATTAAGCAGCAGCCAGCAGCTATCGGCTGCAGAGAACAGTGGAAACTAAGGTGAAGAGGTTACAAAGGTTGAGGGGGAGCCAGTTGCAACCAGACTGAGGGTTGTGTATTGGAGAAGATTGATCAAACTTTCTGGCACCTTGACTTCCAGCCAGTGACTGAGGAGGTGCACTTTATACTCCCCTCACATGGCAACAGTGAACGATATTGGAATGATGCCTTGGATGCTTTCAACCCCTCTCATGACCCCATTGGCCAAAAACCACAGATCATTTGGTAACAGACAACAAGGCTTTAGTATGACAATAAGGTGATGTGTAAGAGTAACAAGTTCAGAGAACCCTGGATGTCTAAGAATACTCAGGGCTGGATAAAAAGAAAAAGACTTTTAGAAGGTTGAAATCAGAGGAGGTCTCAGTGGAGTATAGAAACGGTGGCAGGAAGGAACATAAGAAAGCAATTTGGAGAACAAAAGGAGAACAAACCTGGCAGGTAAATTTAGGAAGATTCCCAAGATATTTTGTAATTATATTTAGTGAAAGTGGATAGCCAGGGAAAGAGTTTGGCCCATTAGAGACTTAAGGAGCTATCCGTGAGTGGAGCTGAAGGATGTTGATAGGTTGTTAAATTAGTACTTCACACATCTGTGTTCTCTCAGGAGAAGGAGAATGTAGTACAGAATTTCGGGAGAAGATCTGTGAGGTTCCTGAGCTGATTGACATAGAGAATTAGGTGGCATTGGAGGTTTTGGCTGGGTCAGTGCTGAGTCCCTTACTGTTTATGATTTACTTATAAATTGGGTGGCATAGTGGCTTCGTTGTTAGCACAGCCACCCCACAGTGCCGGGGATCCAGGTTCAATTCCATCCTCAGACAACTGTCTGCGTTGAGTTTGCACATTCTTCCCGTGCCTATGTGGGTTTCCTCTGGGTTCTCCGCTTTCCTTCCTCAGTCCAAAGATGTGTAGGTTAGTTGGATTGGCAATGGCAATGTAGGGTTACTGGGATTGGGTAGGGGATGGGTTAGGTGTGATGCTCTTCAGAGGGTCAGTGTGGACTCGATAGGTAAATGGCCTGCTTCCATACTCTAGCGAAACTATGATTCAATGGTTCGATAAACAACATAGATGAGAATATGAGGTATAATATAAGTGTGTTTGCAGATGATGCAAGAATTGGCCAAGAGATTAATAGTGAGAAAAAAGATTGTCAGTTATGAGTAGATGTAGTGTATTTGTCAGGTAGGCAGGTCAATGAAAATATCATTTAGCCATGGGAAGCGATCTACTTTTGAAGAAGTAACAAAGCAAGGGAATACTGAATGAATGGCAGGATACAAGAAAGCTCAGAGGGAGAGAGTTCATGGGGTGCTTCCCCACAGATCCCAGAAGGCACCTGACAGATTCTTCGGGTAGTTAAGAAGGTGAATGATGCACAGTCATGATGTAGATTATCAGATCATGGCCATTATGTTGAAGCTGTGCAGAACATGCATTTGACCACTATGTGCAGTTCTGGTCACCACATGATAGGAAAGATGTGACTGTATTGGAGTGGGCGCAGAGCAGGTTCACCAGGATGGTGCCTGGATTGGACCATTTTGCTTTAAAGAGAAACTGGCTAAGCTCGATTTGTTTTCTACAGAGCATAGAAGGTTGTGCAGGAACCTGACTGAGATCTATAAGATTGAGGGGCATTGGCAAGATGAAAAGATAGCAGTTGTTTCCCTGAACTGAAGTAATGAGGTGGCATAATTTTATGGTGAAGGGTAGCACGTGTAGAGACAATTTGAGGAAAGAAATGTTTCCTCAAATCACCCAGATCAGCAGTTTATATTTAGAAAGTGCTGCTGATTCCTGCTAGAAACCTGATGATGTCATTTCTTATGGCTGCTTTACTAAATGGTGTATGTATGATGTCACTGCTTGCAGATTCCATTATTTAATGTCATTGACTTTGGCCAAAGGCCTCTTTGTGTGTTGTACAACTCTATGGGTTCATTAGTAAGGGCTACTGTTGAGTTTGAAATTGCTATGGGCATGAGATTCAGCTGATGTCTAAGTGATGGTGTTGGTGAGTAAGTAGGCATTCTGTTCAATTTGTATTTTGCTGCTTCTGGTTGAGTACTCATGATGGTGATGTGCCAATGACTGGGAAACAGTGTTTTTGTTGACTGCTGTTTGTATTAGTCACTGGTCATTACTGGTGATAACTGAGTTTCTGCTGATGACTGGGTAATGCTGGTGATGTTGAAGTCAATGGGAATTCGCTTTGAAGGAAGATGCAGGTTATTGAGTGTCATTTGTAATTGTGAGATACTATTGTTGGTGACTGGGTGAAGCTGCTGCTGATGAATATGTAGAAATGTTATTAACTGGCTAAGGCTGATGATGATTGAGAAATGCTTGCCCTGATGAATGAGTAAGAATGATGTTAGCTGTTATTTACGGTTACAGAGTGATTCTTTACTATGTATTTAATTTTGGAGGCTGTAGTGTTCAATACGAGTAATTTATCAGAAAAGTCATTCAGATTAGGGGCGGCACATTCTCCCCATGTCTGTGTGGGTTTCCCACAATCCAAAGGTGTGCAGGTCAGGTGAATTGGCCATGCTAAATTGCCCATACTGTTAGGTGCATTAGGGTAAAGGGTGGGTGGGTTTCTCTTCGGAGGGTTGGTGTGGACTTGTTGAGCTGAAGAGACTGCTTCCATACTGTATATAATCTAATATGTATAGATGTCTCCTTTGAGTGTTATGGCATGCTATGTAAATGAAGAATTGCACAGGCATTGCCAATCCATTATGATGAGCTAAATATAACACTCAATTTTGAGTCTCTTCGAAATATTGAAAAAATAGAAATTCTAGCCATTCAAATGAACTTTTATGCATTGGTACATGGATCATTTGAAGAATAAGAGGTGAAGCAATCTGAAAAGAAAATTGAAACTGCGTGAAAAATTAACATAGATCAATGAAATGACAGGCAAACATGCCAGGGGCAGATCTTGAAGTGTAAAATTCTGCTCTAATATTGTTAGGGGAATCAAAATAACAGAATGCTGAAGATTTTGATGTGTGAGAGGCTGATTATCAAACAAAAAATTCAAAATACTTTAAGTACATTTGAAGGGTAATGATTTTTCTATGTTCAAATGTAACACTTTTGCAAATTTAATGTTGTGACATAAACATATACAATAATGTGGTAGTGTCTGAACAACATCGAGTATGACGAATTATTTAATAGAAAAACATATTGATATGATCACATTCACTGAATAATTCCCAAAGTCCAATGTCACCAAATAGGGATGGAAGCAATGACCCAGTATTCCAAAGATCCAGATAATGTTCTAAACATAAACATTTCTGTCCTGGCCCTGCTACAAGGTTCCAACGAAACACAACACAAGTTGGCAGGACACTTTAGTTTCTACAGAAGTCCCAATATAATGGAAACTCGATTATCCAAACGAGATGGACAGGCACTATTTCATTTGGATAATCGATTCTGCGGTTAATCAATTAAATGCCTTTTTTCTGGGGCTCGGAGATTAAATTCTGCTTACGGTTCAGGAGACGAGCAGCAGCACACAGTGTGTGACACCCCGCCCCCAACACTGCCTCCCTCCCCCATCCAACACCACCCCCCAACCCGGTCCAAACCCATCCCCGGCCCTTTACTGCAAATTTTTGACAGGTTCCACGTTTGCCCTGCACAGAACAATGTTATAGAGAGTATTCCTGGGAAGCGGGGGGGAGGGGGGAGGTGCGGGGGGTAAGGGTAAACCCCTCTGTAGAACTCCAGGGAAAGTGGAACAGAGAGGGGGGGGCAGTCAGTCATTTGGAGACGGTGCCTGTTTAATCACTGTAAGCAAAAGGCGCGATCACTCTTGGAAACACGTCTTTGATGTAATGTTTCTATCATGACCTCAAGATCTCCTTCGGACAATCCGATATTTGAATAACTGGTATTCGGATAATCGAGGTTGCCCTGTATTCAACTCACTAACTTTCGAAACTGACCTCTTTATTTTTATTTCTCATTGTTTTTACACCTCTTTGTCCCCCCACCTTCCCACTCCCTCACATCTTTGTGATGTTTACTTACTTAGTCGAAACAATGACTCCCTTTCACACCTAAATTTACACATTTGTCACATCTTTTTTCTCTTTCGCTTCTATGAAAAACTTTTCACTTTTAAATTGTTAATGCAAAAGTTAAAGTTCCCCCAACCTTTATCTTTTGCATTGGGACTCTGCTCCCTTGCTCCTCCTCTGCCTCTGTCAAGAAGCACACAGAAAAAAAACAATGTTCCAACAGCTTTCGGCTACGAAAAAGTCATATTGCACTCTAAACGTTAACTCTGTTTCTATCTCCACAAGATCTGCCCAGTGTCTCGAGCATTCTCGGTGCTTGTAGGAGAGATATCCTGCTGAAATTCAGCACAACTGATTTTCTGGTCAGTTTTTCAAATGAACTGCAATCAGCGTGGAATTCTGCATGCATTTTATCTAAATAGCACTGCTGCCTCTTAGCGGCAGAGACCCGGGTTCAATTCCCGCCTCAGGCGACTGACTGTGTGGAGTTTGCACATTCTTCCCGTGTCTGCGTGGGTTTCCTCCGGGTGCTCTGGTTTCCTCCCACAGTCCAAAAATGTGCAGGTTAGGTGAATTGGCCATGCTAAATTGCCCGTAGTGTTAGGTGAAGGGGTAAATGTAGGGGAATGGGTCTAGGTGGGTTGCACTTCAGTGGGTCGGTGTGTGGGCTGAAGGGCCTGTTTCCACACTGTAAGTAATCGAATCTAGTAATCTAATCTAATCAATTATATGTTATCCACTGGAAAATGTGTGTGCTTAGATTAGCCTACAGCCCACAACTCTGCACAGATGGCAAACTGCCTTCATTTTCGCCAACATTTCACTTTTTGAATGTGCAGCCCGAGTTCAAACCCATCATTTTTCTGATATTAGTAATGGCTGACTCTCAGAAGGCACATTTCCTCTATCCATTAGATCTATCATAATTCCCATTTTCTCAAGCGAAAACTGAAATAACTGCACAGAGGCTGATATTCCACCACCAGGTCACACATGTGCACAGTAAGTCTGGCCAGGCAGCTGTAGTCAGCCCTGAAGTGAGAAGACTCTGAATGTCTTGAAGTGAGAAGACTCTGAATGTCTTGATTATATCTTTTTTCTTTTTGTATATAACTTCTACACTACTGCCATACAGCAGTAGTGTTTATTTTCCCTCGCACCTAAGTTGTATGTGTGTAAGGTGCAAGACACAGTAAAAAAAAAGATGTTTAAATAACATTTTTAATATTCCGCCACCAAGAAAAACACCCATGTGGCCAGGGTACCAGTGACAAGCAGAACCATGGTCAGGCAATGCTCGTGTGAAACAAAAAGTGAAGGGGAGGGAAGTGATCAAATCAAAACAGAGTTAGAAGGGGAGAGAAAGCACCAAACTCTCCGTGGTACCCACCTCTCCCTAAAGGCATCATGATTGTTGGTGGACACCATGTGCTCCTTTTCTAGAGACACACGAACTGGAATGTAACTATGGAAGAGGGGCAGGCAGTCAGTGTAAGTAAGTCCACGGCCCACTGCTCGACTTGTTAATGGTCTGCCCGGAGCAGACCCACGAGGAGGTGCTCTGACCTGCCCAAAGATCAGGAACATGGGGCTGAAGTGCAACCAAAAACAGAGGAGAAGCTCATTGTGATAACTAAATGCCCAAACCCAACATGTACATGGTCCACGGACTCCATAGCACCACAAAGTAAACAATTGGGCTGGGAGTCTATGAAACACCGCACTCTGCAGATCCCTAAGGCAAAGAAGGCAGACTCCTGGGTAGACAGCCCTCCACTGGGGATCTCCACTATCTGGTGGTAAATGGGCATGCCAGGCATGCCTGGCCAGTGGATGAAGGAGAAGAGGTGGATGGTGTGCAGCAGCAGTCTGTGCAGAGCTGGCTGTTACACTCTAAAAATCCATACTGCCTACATCCTGGAGACTGCTCAGGTTGTGGGGCACAGGCTCCCAGTGGAGGTCTGGACTCTTGGGGTCAATGTGGAATTCCATCTGGGCAGGGGTAGCGTGGACAATGCCAAGTATCAACATCCACGGTTTTAAGGTGCTGGATTGCAGTGGCTGCCACCCTGTGTGCTACTCCCTACAGTAGCATACGGCCTCTGGCGCTCCCACCCAGCATATCCCCAACCCTGGTCATCCCCGCAGCCACAGCCCTCCCCTCAACCTGCAATCATGGAGGTGCAGATTCCTGAGAAGCGGCTGTCTGACAATAGCCAGACAAAGGGAAGGTCTAGCATGCCTTGGCCATGTTGCAGACAGTGATCAAGTCTTGGTAAAAGTCAGGCAGTGTCCTGAGGGCACCTCATGGTCGATAAACAGGAGCTGCGTGATGTAGTTGAGATTACCCAACTGGTAGAAAAAATACATCACCTGGGTGCACCACCAAGGAGGAAGCTGAGTGGAAAGGTATTGCCACAAGGTCTGAAGGTGGAAAGTCGCCACCCTGGGTGTGGGTGCACCCTCCTTAATAGAGAGGCTCAGAACCTGTGCCACAACCCACTTAAGTGAACCAACATTCTCTGGATGTCAGCGACAAAACCAGGAGGAGGGATCAAAGAGACCAGCCTGTACCACAGCATGGTGGCCACCGTGGTTTAAGACCAACACTCGAGTCCTGTAAGATAGCACTCAGAGCAGTCCTGTCCGGTGGCCTCAGTGAGCTGAGACTTTGGCCTCCAGCTCCTGCCATTTCACTGGCCATGTTTCCTCAGCTGGGCTGAGGTAGAGGCCAGGTAAAGGATGTGGGTGGTACTCCAGCTGAACCACTGTAACTCCTCTGGCAGAGAGTCCACCTTCCACGGACTGATCTGGAGTCCTGAACTTTTGGCCCAGTTGATCCTGGGGGAAGATGCCACAGACTACACTGCCTAGCACTGGCCCACCATCCACAGGTCAGCCAGGTCAGTGAACTTGAGAAGCATGAGTGAACTTGACCTCTTTGCAGTTTTTTTAGATGAATTACAAAGGAACCAAACTCCAGATATTCGACCCCCAAGAATTTATTTGATTCCTACTTCCCTATTGTTTCTTAACTTTTGAGTTGAATTACTTGTTGTGGAATGTTGCACATTTCCACCATATTACGTTTGAAACTATCAAGGGATCCTTCCTATTTCTGCTATTTCCCATAATCATGTTGCTTCTAAGGGTCAACATGTGGAAACATCACATCCGTTCCCAAACGTATATTTTAGGACCCCTGGCATAAGGTAGTAATCATCTCTTTCACTCACTGCACTCAGAATAATACCCAATATTGGATGAGCTGACATTACTTTTCTTCAGTCAAAATTTTAGTCACCATCACCGATACCTTTCCATTATCACAGAATCCATCTATTTCCTTACACAATGTTTCCGGGATTGGAGGGTTTGAGTTATAGTGTGAGGCTGAATAGACTGGGGCTATTTTCCCTGGAGTGTCGGACAGTGGTAACAGTATATAAGTTTATAAAACCATGACTGGCATGGATAGGGTGAATAGCCAAAGACCTTTCCCCAGGGTAGTTGAGTCCAAAACTAGAGGGTATAGGTTTACGATGAGTAGGGAAACATTTAAAAGCGACTAAAGGGGCATCTTTTCATCGGTTGATGTGCGTATACATTGAACTGCCAGAGCATGTGGTAGAAGTGGGTACAATTACAACATTAAAAAGGCATCTGGATGGCTATGTGAATAGGAAGGGTTTCGAGGGATATGGGCGAAATACTAACACATGGTACCAGATTAAGATATCTGGTCAGCATGGACGACTTGGAGCGAAGGGTCCATTTGTATGCTGTACAACTTTATGACTTTACAGCAGGTTTTATATAATGCACGCACAATTCTGCCTCAAAATTAATATCAAAGAAGAAATTCTAAACAATTTCAGATGGGCAATGCTATTCGAAGTTCCAAGGATAACTTGGAATTTATATCACAGGGTTAGTATCACAGGGGTGGAATCAAGGTAAATATTGACTTAAACCTTCCATCAGTCCAATACTTCAGTTGCATTTGAAAATGTAATTAATTACAAGTATTCCGTGTCTTGCGATTTTCCAAAGTTGTTAGTATATTTGAAACCTTATCGCATCAAATATCCATTGCAGCAGCATATAAAGTCATAAGGAACACAGATAGAGCAGATAGGGATAAACCTTTCCACTCAGTAGAGGCATCAGTACAAGGGGCACAGTTTTGAGATGAGGAACAAATAGTTAAGGGGGGTTTGGGAAATTTCTTTTCACCCAGAGGATTGTGGGTATCTTGAACTAACTGTCTAAAAGGACAATAGAGATGGGAAAACTCAAGACATTTCAGAAATATTTAGGTGTGTACTTGAAGCCAAAAGATAAAAGCCAAGTGCTGGGAAATGGAATTGGAATAAATATATGTTTTATGGCCAGCACAAACACAATGGTCAAAGGGCAGCTTTCACTGCAGTAAAATAACTCTGTGACTCTGACTGTCATACCAGCATGTTTATAGTTTAGGTTTGGGATTGTTATGTCCACATCTGTTAGGAGATGATCACATCATGATTCATGTTACCATTCAAGGGCAGCTTCATCTACAAACATCATACACAAACACACACTAATCTCCACCAGCTGTGTACCAGCAAAGCAGATATCAGATTTCTGATGCTATGTGTCATTTATTTCATAATGTGATCAAAGAGTTGACAGTAAGAAATGAAATTGAGGGGGTGTATATGAGAAAAAATGTTGACTTGTGACTTTGTCATTTTTTAATTTTATTGACAATGCTTCATTTTTCTAAACTATCAATTTTCAATCTTAAGAATGGTGAACCATAAAGGGAGGTATGTGGTGATGTATCTCACTTTTAGTCAAAGTGCAGTTCAGCTGAAGTGTTAAATCAGGAGGATGTTTCACAATATCGTGGTTTATTTGAAGTTTCAAGATTCAACGTTTTAAAGCAAAACAAGAAATAAATTGCAGATAGGTTACATATGGTGAAACCCAATCTTTGGGTGAGGAGTGGCCCTCGGGTGAGGGTGCTTAAATAGGGTGGCATGGTGGCTCAGTGGTTAGCAGTACTGCCTCACAGCACCAGGGACCTGAGCTTGATTCCTGCCTCGGGCGGCTGTCTGCGTGGAGTTCCCTTTGGGTGCTCTGGTTTTCTCCCACACTCCAAGGATATGCAGGTCAGGTGAATTGGCCATGCTAAATTGCCCATAGTGTTATGTGCTTTAGTCGGAGGGAAATGGATCTGTTGGGTTACTCTGCAGAGGGATAATGTGGACATGTTGGGCAAATGGCCTGTTTCCACACTGTACAGAATCTAATCTACACACAAATTAGACAGGAACTGGGGAATGTGGATTGGGAGCAATTATTTGAGGGCAAATCTCTGTCTGGCATGTAGGAGGCTTTTGAAGACCAGTTGATTAACGTGCAGGACATGTATGTCCCTGCAAAACTGAAGAATAGGAATGGCAGCATTCAGGAAACATGGATGACAAGGGAAATTTTAAGCTTAGTCAAAAGGGAAAAGGTAGCATTCGATACCAACTGGCAAAGTCCTTGAGAAGTTTTGAGAAATTAGGAACAAACTTCAACGCGGAATTAGGAAGTCTAAAAGTGGCGATGAAATGTCTTTAGCAAACATGATCAACGCGAATCCCAAGGCTTTTTATGCTTATATTAGAAGAAAGAGGGTAGCAAGGGGAAGAGCATGCCCACTCAAGGATAATGGGGGGAATTTATGCAGGGAACCACAGGAAGTAGGAGAGATACTTCAAATACTTTGTTTTGGTATTCACTGAGTAGAAGGACATGACTGATGTTGAGATCAGGGATGAGTATGTGAATGCTCGAGAGAATGTCAATATGTTAAAGGAGGAAGGTTTGCATATCCTAAATTGTATTAATGTAGACGGGTCCCCAGGGCCAGATTGGATCTATCCCAGGTTGCTGCAAGAGGCCATGAAAGAAATAGCTGGGGCATTAGCTGACATCTTCACATCCTCTTTGACCACAGGTGAGGTTCTAAAGGGCTGGAGATAGGCAATGTTATTTCTTTGTCTAAGAAAGAAAGCAGGGACGATCCAGGAAATTATAGACCAGTGATCCTGATGTCTGTGGTGGGGGCATTCTTGGAGAAGATACTGAGGGGCAAGATAGTGGGCAGCACGGTGGCACAGTGGTTAGCATTGTTGCCTCACAGCGCCAGTGACCCGGGTTCAATTCCCACCTCAGACGACTGACTGTGTGGAGTTTGCACATTCTCGCCGTGTCTGCGTGGGTTTCCTCCGGGTGCTCCGGTTTCCTCCCACAGTCCAAAGATGTGCAGGTCAGGTGAATTGGCCATGCTAAATTGCCCGTAGTGTTAGGTAAGGGGTAGATGTAGGGGTATGGGTGGGTTGCACTTCGGCGGGGTGGTGTGGACTTGTTGGGCCGAAGGGCCTGTTTCCACACTGTAAGTAATCTAGTAATCTAGTAATAGATACAGAACAACCTCAGTTATCTGAACATCAATTATCCGAATTTTGGATTATCCGAACATGACCTCAAGGTCCCATAAATGCTTCCTTTGTTTATATTCAGATCAGTTATCCAAACAATCAGTTATCCTAACAAAATACTTCCGCCTGTCTCGTTTGGAAGAAAATGGACCAGTTAGTGACAGGCACCATGGTTTTGTACTGGGAACGTCATGTCGCACCAACCTGCTTGAATTTTTTGACGTGGTGATGAGAATTATTGATGATGGTAAAGCTGTGGATGCAGTTAATGTGGACTTTAGTGAGGCATTTGATAAAGTCCCACATAGCAGATTGGCTGGCTAGATGGATGCAAAATTGGCTTGGTCATAGCAGACAGGGGATAGTGGTGGAGGAGTGTTTTTCAGAATGGAGACCAGTAATTGGGTTCCACAGGGATCAGTCTCAGGTCCTCTGTGGTTTGTAGTATACATACATGATCTGGAGGAAGATGTGAGTCATCTGATTAGTAAGTTTGCAGATGACATGAAGATTGATGAAGTTGATGATAGTGCGGATGATTGCAAAAGGATAAACAGGATATAGAGTTGATAAAATGTAGAGCTGGAAAAAGCACACCATTCAAGCAGCATCAGTGGAGCAGAAGTGTTAATATTTCGGGCAGGACCCTTCATTAGGTCTGGGGAGGGGGAAGGGGCCTTAGAAATAAATAGATGGAGGGGTGTGGGGCTGGGGGCAAGGAAGGTGGGATGGTGATAGGTGGATGCAGGTGATTGTGATTGGTCAGTCGGAAGGGTTGAACAGATAGATTGGGAGGAAGATGGACAGGTTAGATCCAGCCAAGACGGCAAGGTAGAGAGGCAGGGCTGCACCTAGGATAAGGTGGGGTTAGGGAGATTTGGAAGCTGGTTAAGTCTATCTTGAAGCCATATGGTTTTAAGCTCCCAATGTGGAAGATGAGGTGTTCTTCCTCCAGTTTGTGGATGGCCTTCTTTTGAGGATGGAGGAGGCCTGGGATAGACATGTCATTGAGGGAGTGGGAGGGCCAGTTGAAATGTCTGGCAACTGGGAGGTGGGGTTGATTGGAGTGTGCAGACTATAGATCTTCCCTGAACTGGTCCCATAGTTTGTGCTTTGTCTCCCCGATGTAGAGGAGACCACATCAGGAGCAATGAATACAGTTATACTGTAAATGGCAGAATCAAAAGGAACATTAACATACAGACGTATTTGGACATGCAGTTCCACAGTTCCTAGAAAACAAAAGCCTAGAAAACAGGTCTTTGAGAGCTGGCCACACCCAGGTTTCTTCCATTGTTCCAACTTTAAAAAAAAGCCAAGGCCTCATAAATTGTTTACATTCTTAGAGACAGCTTGGGACATTTTCCATTCAATCTCTCTTTAAAAAAAGGACAACATAACCTTTTAAAGCGACAGTATCATCACAGAAGTATGGCAGATTACAGCACGTCAAGTACATGTCCAAACAAAATTACTTGTGAAAGAGTCAAAGGAATCTGCCTCTAATTTCCTTTCAGGCCACAGGTTCCAGATGTCTACCACACTCGAGATGTTTCATCATCTCCTCGTTAAGTTTTTCCATCAATCTCTTTAAATCTATGACCCCCCAATTACTGACCTCAATATGAAGGCTAATGACCTCTTCCCAATTGACTGTGTCTCAGCCCATCTCAGTTTTGTGCATCCCAATAAAATTTTCCCTCGGCCTCAGCTTATTTGAAAGGCAAAAGCATCATCCTATTTAATCGTTCCTCAGCCACATTTTCAAGTCCCAACAGTAATCTCCCAAATACCGTTCTGTACCCTATCTAGTGTCACAATTTTTGTGGCAGTTTCCCAGAGCATAAACAGCAGATCTTATTTGAAAATATATTTTTGTTCATGCAGCAAGTAGTCATTTGCTTATTGACCACACGTATGTATATGATTAAATGAGGCACAGAGATGAGCATTTAACAATCATTTGTCTATTTTGTCCTCAGTCACAACTGATCGTCTCACATTTTCCCTGCCAATATTTCTATATGGCATTGACAAGGAGATGTCTGTTTGCAGTGAATCTTTTGTGCAGGTACATGTTTCTTTTGCTATACAGCTTCACTGTTCGTAATCAAGACGTAATGTGAACTTAAAAACATTTGACAAATAAATGAATACCTTTTATTATTGTCTTCTTTTTCAAGTTAATTATTCCCAGAACTCATTTGCCACTGAGTTAGTAGGAAGAAGATATGACATTCAGTTCAGATAATAGTTTAAAAACTGGAGAATTAGTTGAAGAGTAAAGTGTCATAAAGTATTGTTGCATCAATCGCCTGGAATAACAATGTTATTTGGTGCAGACTGTCCTTCTTGTTTAACCTCAGTGTGTTTCCTTGGTTGATAGCTGCTGTGAGTATTTTGGCCAAAGTGAACCCAGATCTGAAATGATTAACAGCGCAGAGAGGTTCAACAGTTTTCTTGCTTTGTCTTTTCTCCCTCAAAATCGACGATTCAAATGTTATTGCTTACTGGCGGAGAGAAGGTAACAAATCCTTTCTGCAGGAGGGTAGCAGCAAGTTCTTCCATGTCATTAAACGAGTAGCCTGCCTTAATCTTCTGAATGTAACTGTCCAGGATACTGGAACATTAGATTAGATTAGATTAGATTACATTACAGTGTGGAAACAGGCCCTTCGGCCCAACAAGTCCACACCGACCCGCCAAAGCGCAACCCACCCACACCCCTACATTTACCCATTACCTAACACTATGGGCAATTTAGCATGGCCAATTCACCTGACCTGTACATCTTTGGATTGTACCGGAGAATCTGGAAGTAAACGTCTAATAATGACGGTTAAGCCATGATCGGTTATCAGAAAAACCTGTCTGATTTGCTAATGACCTTTTGAAAAGGAAATTGCTATCCTTATCCAGTCTGGTCTACATGTGACTCTAGAACCACAGCAATGTGGTTGACTGTTAACTGTCTTCTGGGCCAGAGATGCATTTATCCTGTGTGTCAACAAAAAAAAAACGTTATTAGATACAGAAATATAATGCAAAATATTTACATTTACTTAAACTGAAACATGTTCAAGAATATTGGAGAACCTGGAGAGCCAATGACACTGCAAAGTTTGAGATCTGCTCGATTTTAAAAAAGCTTGTGGAAAGTGGGCGTCGCTGGCTGGTCCCTAGTTGCCCTTGACAGGGTGGTGGTGTGCTGCCTTCTGGAATTGCTGCAATCCATGTGCTGTAAGTAGACCCACAAAGCTATTCGGGAGGAATTTACACGATTTTGTCCCAGTGACAGTGAAGGAACGGTGATTTCAGGATTGTGAGTGGCTCGGGAGAAACCTGGAAATGGTGTGTTCCCATATACTTACTGCCCTTGTCCTGCTAGATGGTAATGAGTGTGTGTTTGGAAGATGTTGTGTCAGGATCTTTGGTGAATTTCTGTAGTGCATTTCAATGGTACACACCGCTGCTGCCGAGCATCTGTAATGGAGTGACTGAATGTGGTGTCAGTCAAGTGGTTGATTTTTATTGGATCATGTCAAACTTTTTGTGTGCTTTTGGACGTGCAGCGTGCAGGCAAATGGGGATCATTCTAACACACTCCTAACATGCACTTTGTGGGTGGTGGGTAGGCTTTGGGGAGTCAACAGTTGAGTTACTCCCTGCAGGATTCCTAGCCTTTGACCTAAAGTTCTATATCTGTGGCTCGCCCAATTCTGTTTCTGCTCAATGATAACCCCCAAAACGTAGATAGTCAGGGGAATCACTGATGATGATGCCACTGTGTTAAGGCATAATATTTAGAATCGTCTCTTGTTGAAGATGGTGTTTGCATGGCATTTGTATGGCGTGAATGTTACTTCCAAATTTTCAGCCCAAGCCTTGATGTTCTCCAGTTTTTGCTGCATTTGGTCATGGGTTGCTTCAGTTTTTTGAATTTAGCTTTTGCAGAGAAATTGGTTGCAATAAGATTTTTTTTGCATTTGAACACAGGTTAACAGATGGATATCCTTGAAATTATCGGTAATGTTGTGCATTTTGAAATGTTCGTCAGAACCTTACCATTTACTATATAAGTTCTACCTTGGTTTCACTTTCCAAAGTGCAACACCTCATACTTACCTGTATTGAATTGCATTTGCCGATTCTCAGCCAGCTTGCCCATTTGATCAAGATCCCTCTGTAATTTTCGATAACCTTCCTCGCTATCAACGATATCTCCTAATTTTATAACATCTGTAAACTTTCTAATCATGCCTGGTATATTCACATCCAGATCATTTATGTAAATAACAAATAACAAAGGTCCCAGTATCGACACCTGTGGCACACCATGGGTCACAGGCCTCCAGTCTGAAAAACAACCTTCAACCATCACCCTCTGCTTCCTACCATCAAGACAGGTTTGTAGCCAATTAGTTAGTTCTCTCTGGATCCCATGCGACCTAACCTTCCTGACTAACCTGCATTGTGCAACCTTGTCAGAGGCCGAGCTTCACATCAAATATACAACAAGAAGAGTTGCAGTTTCACTTTGCTATGTTGTATCAGTATTGATCAAAATTGTGATAGAGAAATTCAATGCTGAAAGAAGTTTCCATAGCTTCAACCCTCAAGACATAAGTTCAAAGCATCTGTGTGTAGCGTTTAGACTAGTAGTGCGAAATTATTGTTTCCTATTGTACGCTGTTTACAACTGCAAATAGTATTCGATTTGTTTTTGATTTCTTTGGTTTGCTGACATGTCCAAGTATCACCTTTTTTCTGTTGTTGACTTATGTCATTTTTATTTCTCAGGAGGATGAAAGAAAAAATCATTAAATCCAACTCAACATGAAGATGTGGTGAGGCTAATTTCCTTTATTCTGTCTATTTTAATTTGAAGGGCTTTTGCCCGAAACGTAGATTTTACTGCTCCTCGGATGCTGCCCGAACTGCTGTGCTCTTCCAGCACCACTAATCCAGAATCTGGTTTCCAGCATCTGCAGTCATTATTTTAATTTTCAAGTCTAGTTGAGCAATTGAAACTGGAAACCCATATATATATACATATATTCCTAACTTGTAGATAAGTCTTGAAGATACCATCAGCACTCAGCAGCACAACATCAGCTGAATAAAAACAAAATAAAAATGCTAGAAAATGGTAGGAGGTTTCACAAGCTGTTGTAACTATTTTAAATGTTCAAATATATTTATAATTGCTTTCATTTGTATGACTTTTCATTTGTACTTAACAAGTGACAGTATGATGAATAATTTTGCTGCATTGATTATAGGCGTAATGCTACACTGGAGTGATGATTATTCTCAATGGTAGGTTTCTAGCTGCAAATAGAGATGATTGCTCTTGCCTTTCTTACGACACTGTTGAAAATTAATTCATCCATTAGTCTGAGTTTGGTCATTATGACTGACTTCTATCGAGAGACTCTGGCAAAGATCTCAACAAATTATGCAGACAGCTTGCCCAACTTGGCTTCCTTAGACAGCTTTTATTGCAGACTGCCTCTCTGCCAGTGCAATGTGCTGCAATCTTGAAAAACAAGTGGATGAGCCATCGTGATGCAAACCTGTCTCAGTTTTAATTTTCAAAATGTGGATATTAGTGACACGTGAGAGGAAGCTCCTAGTCTGTGATAACTGAAAAGGAGCAGCTGAGACTTTACCAGGAACAATTGGAACAGTTTGGCAAAACTTGAAATTTTTGTTGAGAGTATGGTGCTGGAAAAACACAGCAGGTCAGGCAGCATCCGAGGAGCAGGAGAATCGACGTTTCGGGCAAAAGCCTTTCGTCAGGAATGAGGCCAGGAATTGCCAGCCTTTAATGAAGGGCTTTTGCCCGAAATATCGAGTCTCCTGCTCCTCGGATGCTGCCTGACCTGCTGTTCTTTTACATCACCACACTCTTGACTCTAATCTCCAGCATCTGCAGTCCTCACCTTTGCCTTGAAATCTCTGCTGTCAATCCAGAGTGCACCATGCAATTATAGATATTTATTCTTGACTGCAATTGAATGCAGGACAGACCAGCAGATTTAATCGCTTTAAGTGCATTTTTAAAGCATGAATTCAATAGCTATATTGTTTCCAATTCAGGTGTGGACCTGAGTTTGCTTTTTAAAAGGTATTTCGTTCTACATCCTTGAATTTAATACAACTAAAATAACCCTTTCCTTGCATCTGGTACATGGAACTCTCTCCCTGACAACAATGTAGCTAAATTACCTGGATTGCAGGAAGTCAAGAAGCTGGTTCGCTACTGGACTCTTAACACGAAGCATTTATCCATTAAAAATTATGTCGTGCAGAATAGACCCACTTCTGTGCTGCAGGTGCAGCAGAAATTAAATTCCTTTCTCGGAGGTCTTCTGAAAACTGGGATAAAGTTTGTACTCCATTACTGAATATCTTTCTGTGATTTTTTGTTTGATCAGATGAGCCAATGAGCTGAGGAGTGGAAGATGGAGTTTAATTTAGATAAATGCAAGGTGCTGCATTTTGGGAAAGCAAATATTAGCAGGACTTATACACTTAATAGTAAAATCATAGGGAGTGTTGTTGAACAAAGAGTCCTTGGAGTGCAGGTTCAAAGCTCCTTGAAAGTAGAGTTGCGGGTAGATAGGATGGTGAAGAAGGCATTTGGTATACTTTCCTTTATTGGTCAGAGTATAGAGTACAGGAGTTGGGAGCTGAAAATATGTTGCTGGAAAAGCGCAGCTGGTCAGGCAGCATCCAAGGAACAGGAGAATCGACGTTTCGGGCATACGCCCTTTTCCAGCAACACATTTTCAGCTCTGATCTCCAGCATCTGCAGTCCTCACTTTCTCCTACAGGAGTTGGGAGGTCATTTTGCTGCTGTACAGGACATTGGTTAGGGCACTTTTGGAAAATGCGTGGAATTCTAGTCTCCTTCCTATCGGAAGGATGTTGTGAAATTTGAAAGGGTTCAGAAAAGATTTACAAAGATGTTGCCAGAGTTGGAGGATTTGAGCTATTGGAAGAGGTTGAATAGGCTAAGGCTTTTTTTCCTGGAGCGTTGGAGGCTGAGGGGTGACCTTACAGAGATTTATAAAATCATGAGGGGTATGGATAGGGTAAATAGGCAAGGTCTTTTCACTGGGGTAGGGGAGTCCAGAACTAGAGGGTTTAGGGTGAGAACGCAAAGATATAAGAGAGACCTAAGGAGCAAACTTTTCATGCAGAAGTTGGTGTGTGTGTGTGGAATGGGCTGCCAGAGGAAGTGATGGAGGCTAGTACAACTGCAACATTTAAAAGACATCTGGATGGATAGATGAATAGGAAGGGATTGGAGGGATATGGGCTGGGTGCTGGCAGGTGGGACTAGATTGGGTTGGGATGTCTGGTCGGCATGAACCAGTTGGATTGAAGAGTGTGTTTCTGTGCTGTCCATCTCTATGACTCTATATTGAAGCTGCACTGTTATAGGTAATAGAATAAAATCCTCTCATAGCCAGATGCAATGCTTAATCTGTGTTTCATTGTTTCACGAGCAGTGGATCGGATCAAAAGAGAAAATATCTATGATTGAGAAATACCTCACAGAAGACCAAAAGGCACATTTTAGAGCACTGAAATATTGTGGTTTACATTTTAAGCAAAATCACACTGTCTTTGTTACATTTCTTCATTGTCACTAAGCTGAACATGTACCTCCCTAAATAAATGGTACATATTCTAACTTAAAACATCAATAATTTACTTTAAGACATGCTATCTGGCATCAAGAGTTCCTTGCAAATTCTTTGAAAATACATTGCAACTTCATCTTCAATTAAGACTTCAATGCCTTTATTTAGATGGCCTACTGAAATAGAATAGAATACCTTCCATTATTCATAAGGGAACAGGGTGGTTCTGAAACTAATTTTCTATTAGCAGTTGTAAGTACAGTTTGTCCTTTTCTCAAACTGATTTACTGATTTAATTTGAGGGAATTTTCAATTAAATACTGCATCATATACCCTCCGAATGAAAGACTTTACTAACTCATTTCAAGTATTTGCCACTTGTAATTTTATGTTGAAGCAGTGCGACCTGTGATTCTTTTTTATAGTTATTAAGCAAACGCAAACACGTTTATTTTTGCCTCATTTAATAAACTGTACTGTATACTCAATCTGTAGCAGAATGTAATAAAACAGCAAGTCACCCATCAGAATTCAAAAACGTAATTAAATTGAACTGATGCACGAAACCTTTTCTTCAGAACACTGCATAATTGCAGCATTTTTCTGGAAACTTTGAATTAAAACTATATTAATATTAATAATAGTGAAACAATAAGGTTTGCTTATTGTGATTCGATGTGATGTTCCTGGCAACAAACAGTTCAGAGTGAGGAACTGTAAAGTATCATAATTGTAATGAAGTGTTAGCAAAGTCACTACAAGAAACAAATTGCCTGCGTTAAGAATGTATGCTTGTCTCTTGACTCCAAAATGAAATAACCAAATGAATGTTAAATCTTGATTTTCTAGAAATAGCAAGAGATGCCTGAGGATAAGCTGACATACTCTGCTCTTAACCTAGTAGGTTCTGAGGATGGCATCATGCCAAAAAACTGGAAGAAATCGCATTATGTACAGAGGTACATTTCAGCTCACATGTATAAATAATGTGTTCATTCATTAGAATGAGTTGATTTCAAGAAAATGTCAAAAATAGATTTGTGTAATTTTCATCTAGAATGATTCAAATGAATGGTAAATCAGTCTCAATGCTGTTTTTCAGACAAAACAGAGCATGACATAAAGCAGGCTAGCTTACCTTCAATGACTACGGTGCATCATCGAAACCTAAATACCAAGAAAAAAGTCCAGTGTATGCAGTGGTGAAAAGAAGCCACTACACTGGGCAAATACAAATACACTTAGCAGATAGAAGCACAGATTGTATCACAGAGGTGTTTATGTTTCTTATCAATATTAAGCTGTTATCTTCCTCACATCATTCTGTCGTAATTTTGCAAAACTGTGGATGAATTTCTTCCCTCAGATACTGTCGCCTGGGTCTATTCCCTTTCAACTGAAACAGTCATAAAGCCATAGAGATGTACAGCATGAAAACAGACCCTTCGGTCCAACCCGTCCATGCCGACCAGATATCCCAACCCAATCTAGTCCCGCCTGCCAGCACCCGACCCATATCCCTCCAAACCCTTCCCATTCATATACACATCCAAATGCTTCTTAAATGTTGCAATTGTACCAGCCTCCACCGCATCCTCCAGCAGCTCATTCCATACAATTCCACCCTCTGCGTCAAAAAATTGCCCTTAGGTCTCTTTTATATGTTTTCCCTCTCACCCTAAACCAATGCCCTCTAGTTCTGGACTCCCATCCCCAGGAAAAAGACTTTGTCGATGTATCCTATCCATGCCCCTCATAATTTTGTAAACCTCTATAAAGTCACCCCTTAGCCTCCGACCCTCCAGGGAAAACAGCCCCAGCCTGTTCAGCCTCTCCCTGTAGCTCAGATATTCCAACCCTGGCAACATCCTTGTAAATCTTTTCTGAACCCTTTCAAGTTTCACAACATCTTTCCGATAGGAAGAAGACCAGACTTACATGCAATACTCCAACATTGGCCGAATCAATGTCCTGTACAGCCACAACATGACCTCCCAACTCCTGTACTCAATACTCTGACCAATAAAGGAATGCATAACAAACGCCTTCTTCACTATCCTATCTACCTGCGACTCCAATTTCAAGCATCTTGAACATTAACATTACAGTTACCACTAAACATCATATTTCAATTATTTCCAACTGTCAAGGATCTCCTTACTCTGTTTAAATATGCTTAAAATTCAGCATATTAATCATTGAAATTATTTTTGACTTTTTTTTTCTCTGTGGTAGAATGCAGTCAGATATTTATAATTTCACTTTGTGTAAGTAACGTGGGAAAATGCCAATATTTTCATTCCCATTTTCCAGTCGCTGCATTTTGACCTAAAAATGATGGGCTTTGCTTCAACAAATGTTCGCAAATTTCTCTTGGTTAATTGTCCCTAACCTGTTTATGTTCCACTGTCTTTTCTGGCATGAATTGATAGTTCATTCTGATTTTATTGGACAGTAATTTTAATTCTATTTGTCCTCTTGATTTTACTGTGAGAATGTTTTTTTGATTTATCCATATTCAGAAAGCTGAAGAGATCCAATTGCTAATCTGCTAATATTTTGCTGGTTCATTTTGCTTAGGTAATTTGCTTTAGTTAATAATTGGCAGTTTTGTTTTCAAATTTTATTCTTAATATACATTTGATGTAGAGTGGCACTCTGCCCAGCCAGAGTAGACTCATGCTGTATCCTTGATCCCTCATTGTTTAGCAATGCAATATAATCTGATATAGTAGGGCGAGCTGGCACAATTCACAAATATTTCTGAATAATGAAAATGTGAAGGTATTCTTCATTAAAGTGAGAACAAAATCAGAGACAAAATTTAATTAACATTTAAAGAAAGCATGTTTATATATGCCAAAGTAATTCTTTCAATACATTTGTGTATCTTTTGTCAAAAATGGGAGGTAACTCATATAGCTTCTAAATAAAGTACAATCGTTCACTGATTATTTTGTGAAAAGTCATTCAGACTCAATTGTTCAGGAAAATATAGCAATCTAATCTATCAAAATTGTTTTATTTTGAATTTGCTATTGACATTAACGCATTTTGTGGCCTTCCAATCAAAACTTTACAAATAAGCAATCATAGAAATTAAGTATCAATCTGAAGACTTTTAAAAGACTGCTTAGGAAATTGTGAATTAGCTCGGTCGAGGCAACAAAGATTATGATAAATTTGTCTCATGGGAAAAGATTGGACAGCTGCAAAGAAGAACATGTTCATTCATTGAAACGTATGACATGTGAAGGTGTCTTGATAAGGTAGATATAGAGATGTTTCCTCCTATGGGAACATCTAGAATTAGGGATCATGGTTGCAAAAATTCAGAGGTTGACCATTTAAAACAGCGATAGACATTGTTTTCTCTCAGACATCTATGAGTCTTTGCAACACTCTTCCTCAAAAGGTAATGGAAGCAAGGTTCTTGAATATTTTTAAATCCCAAATTGAGAGATTCGGGTGGAGCAAGAGGTGAAAGATTATCAAGGATACCCTTTGAATGTGGATTTGAGGTTACAGCAGATTCAGTATGATATTGTTTGTACAACGTTTTTGATTTGCTCTCTGAAATTGGACTATCTTCTCACACCAGTCATTATATTGAATCTTCAGAACATCGGAACATACTGGAGAGACTGACTGACCTACCAATGGTTCTGATTCCATTGTTCATATGAACCTATGCTGATTTCCCCATGTGTAAATAAAAATATAGAAAAAGAAAAAAACTGAGGGGATCATACATATTCACAAGGGACCACAAGGGAGTTTGTGATGAAGCAATCGTACTCAAGTGGGTGTAGGGTAGCTATTGCTAAATCAGCAGCATACTTTTGTTGTTTTTGAACAAACTTTGTTCATAGTTTTTCAGTTGCAGATATCTTATTTTTGATTTTCTGCAGAGTTAACAGTGTTTCTTCCTGTGTCACATATAAGATCAGCAAGCACCAATCATTCAATCGCTAAGGATATAAGATTAGCTGATGGGAAAAAACAGAAAGCAGATCTTTAAGAAAGGGTCATTTTGTCTTTGTAGAGAATAACTGGTGGGATAAAGCAAAGTTTCAAGTTTGAATTTCAGTTTCAAGTTTGGATGTCAGCTACTGCAATTTTATGTCAGCTAAAAACGGGGCCCAGACTAATGTATCAACATTTGCTCACCACTAAATTTTAGGAAGCAAAGTAAGCACATCAGCACTTAAGACTGTAAATAGGACAGCAAAGCACATACATCATTTTTGCTGAAGTGTTGGCAAATTGTGTATTGTGACAAGTGCAAGATTATAAATTATTTTAGACATAATTGGGGAAGCACAGTTGTTATTATTGCTGCCTTGTGTCAAATTCCAGCCTTGGGCGACTGTCTTATGGAATTTGCACATTTTCCCCATATTTGCGTGGGTTTGCTCTGGGTGCTCCAGTTTCCTCATCCAGTTCAAAGATGTGCAGGTTAGATGGATTGGCCAGGCTAAATTGCCCACCGTGTCAGGGGATGTAGAGGCAAGATTGGTTAGCCATGGGAAATGGCCTGCTTGCAATCTGTAGGGATTCCATGATTCTGTAATACAAAAAGCAGGCTATTGTCTGAGAGTGAGCATGTGGTAAATATTTGCAGTAGAATTTGTTGGTCTATGCACAAGAATGAACAAAAATAAGCATGCAAGTAATGGCAAGTTGCATATGAAAGGTGCATGAACATTTAAAAAGATGGATTTAGTAGCATGAAACTAATGCATTGTTGATGGAATTGCATTTGAAACCATCAGTCCTCAATTGGAATAATGTGCAAACGTTTGATCTCCTTATCTGTGGTAGGATGTACTTACGCCTGAGGCAATTCAATAAACTGATTGGCATGAGAAAATTGTCCGGTTGGGAGACCAAGCAAAAAAATGTTGTACAGAGTTTCATTGTTGATGAAACAGATAAAGAGTTAGAGTAAGAAGAGGCAAAGGGAGAGCAAGTTAGTAATACAATCCAGGTACATTGTAGAAAGTTCAGAGCAATTGACAGAACAGAAATAATGCACAAACATATAAATTAAGAGGATAGAATCACAGTTAACGTAAAATTCACAGATTTGCCATCAGTATACAAGGAGCCAAATATAATGTAAAAGTCAAGGCGAGGAAGATCAGAGATCGGTTTTCTGCATTGTGGAAGAGGAAATAGATGACTTTGCAAATTATTATGATATTTCAAACTTCAAAAAGGAATAACATGCTTTCAAAATGATGTTGGAGTCAATTGAGCCAGCAGGCAAATTAAAAAAGTTAAGAAAAAGTGCAATAAAACTGTCTGATGATATTTAAGTTGATAAATCACTGGGATTGCATAGAATGCATCTGAGGTCACCAAAAGAATCATAGAATTCCTACAGTGCAGGAGGATGTCATTCAGCCAATACTGATCCACCATACTGCGGCACGGTGGCACAGTGGTTAGCACTGCTGCCTCACAGCGCCAGAGACCCGGGTTCAATTCCCGCCTCAGGTGACTGACTGTGTGGAGTTTGCACGTTCTCCTCTGGTTTCCTCCCACAGTCCAAAGATGTGCAGGTCAGGTGAATTGGCCATGCTAAATTGCTCGTTGTGTTAGGTAAGGGGTAAATGTAGAGGTATGGGTGGGTTGCACTTCGGCAGGGCGATGTGGACTTGTTGGGCCGAAGGGCCTGTTTCCACACTGTAAGTAATCTAAAAGTGCATCCGCCCCAGAGCCAGCTCCTCCCACATTTACTGTGGCTCAAACACCTGGACACTATGGGCAACTTGGATTGGCTAACTCACGCATCTTTGGACTGTGGGAAGAAACCAGACTACCTAGAGGGAACCCACATAGGCACAGTCACACAAGGCTGGAAATGAACCTGGGCCCTTATCACTGTGACACAGCAGTGCCACCCAGATCCACAAATGCACAACAGGATAAATTTCAAAGGCATTAGCAATCAACTTCTAAACTTATTTAGTTTTAGATAATGAGGCAGGCGATAGGAGAATATCCAAGTCATACTTCTGTAAAAAAACTGCACAAAAACAGAAAACACAATCCAATCAGTTTAGGCTCTGTGATGAGGAAGATCTTGCAAACCACAACCTGTGTCAAAATTATGAATCAATTGGACGAAGGTGGATTAATTAGGAAAATATGCTGCAAATCACAGAATTGTTACTTTGCAGTGGTGGCCATTTGATCCATCATGCCAGCAACGCTTCTATTACCTCGTGCCAATCTCCTCCTTCTTTAAATATCTCTGCATATGCTTTTCCAGCACCACACTCTCAACTCTGATCACCAGCAACTGCAGCCCTCACTTTCTCCTAGATCTTGTTGCACTTTAAAATGGACTACTTCAATATGTATTGTGGATTATAGAATCCTTGCAGTGTGGAAACAGGTCATTTGACCTAACAAGTCCACCCTGACCCTTTGAAGAGTTTCCCACCCAAACCCATTCACCCACACCAATTACTCTATGTTTCCCCGAACTAATGCACCTAAGCCTCAACTTCAATGAATGCTATGGTCAATTTAGCATGTCCAATTCATCTAAACTGCACGTCTTTGTACTGTGGGAGGAAGCCAGAGCACCCGGAGGAAACCCATGAAAAAAGGGGAGAATGTGCAAATTCACACAAACAGTTCCCCGAGGCTGGAATCGAATCCGGGTCCCTGGCGCTCTGAGGCAGCAGGGCTAACCACTGAACACTAATATGCTGGGCTCTTCCTACTTTGAGGATGAGTATATTTGTGGAACAACTTTCTCCAGTGAGTAGTTTCATTGTTCATTACCATTCACAACCCAGTGTGTCAGGACTGCAGAGCTTAGATCTGATGCATTGGTAGTGGGAACATTTAGCTCTGTCTATCACTTGTTGTTTTTGCTATTTGATGAGTTGCAAATGTTGCTGAACATTGGGCAGTCATCAGCGAACATCCCCATTTCTGACCTTATGATAGAGGAAAGGTTGTTGATGAGTTAGCTGAGGTTGGTCCAGCCTAGGACACTACCTAAGGAACTCCTGCTGAGATGCTCCAGAGATATTATGACTGACTAACAACCACGAACATTTACCTATGTGCCAGGCATGACTCCAACCAGTGGAGAGGTCTCCCTTTGATACCCATTGATTACAATTTTGCTGGAGCTCATTGATACCACACTGAATCAAATGTGGCCTTGGTATCGAGGACAGTCACTCTCACCCCACCTCTCGAATTCAGCTCTCTTTTTCCATGTTCAAACCAAGGCCGTAATGAGGTCAGGAGCTGAATAGCCCTGGTGAAACCTGAACTCTGTGTCTGTGAGCAGGTTATTGCTGAGTGTGTGATGCTTGATAGCATTGTTGGTAACACCTTCCGTCACTTTGCTGATATTTGAGAGTAGACAGATGGGGCAGTAATAGACTGGGTTGGAAGTGTCCTGCTTTTTGTCTAGGGCACAAGTTGGGCAACTTCCCACATTGTCAGGTGTAGATGTCAGGGCTGTAACTGTGCTGGAAGAGTTTGGCTAGGGGAGCAGCAAGTCCAGGAGCACACCTTCAATACTTGAGTGTTGTCAAAGCCCAAAGACTTTGCAATATCCAATGCCTCCAATAATTTCTTGATACCATATGGAGTGAATTGATTTTGCTCAAGACTGGCATCTGTGATGCTGGGGGCCAAAATGGACCATATAATTGGCACTTCTAGCTGAAGATTGCTACGAATGCATCAGCTTTATCTTTTGAAAGCCTGAAATACTCAATTGTAAAGAACTAGTTAACAAGAACAATCAATGTTTGAGTTTACACAGGAATATTTGATTTCTCTTTTAAGAGTATCATGTTAATATTGTATTTGAATAGTGAAAGGAAAATAAATATTGAATTTTAATAGTTAAATGGGATATTTCAAAAGTAAGGAAAGTTTAGATGAAGTGAATTAATTCACAGCTTACTTTTCGAGATATGTGTATCATTGATCAAGAAGTTTGAAGAGAATTGGATTGGATGATTTGGCTGCCATATAAAATATCAGTTTTGAGTGTGGAGGAATCCCATGTCGTCTCCAAAGTTTTGATATTTTTACCTGAAGAAGAATAAAACATGCTTTTAATGATGTGACATTGACACATACTCCGTATAGAAATTGGCTTTAAAATTATCAAAAGAGTAATGCAGACAAATGGAGAACTGGAAGAGCCGCGAGGTTATGCTGTAGATCTGTAAAGCCCTGGCTAGCTCACACTTGGAATATTGTGTTCAGTTCTGGTCAATTCAATATGGGAAAGATGTGGATCTTTAGAGAAGGTGCAGAGGAGACTTACAAGGATGCTGCCTGGACTGGAGGGCATGTCTTATAAAAAAAATGTTGAGGGAGCCAGGGCTTTTCTAATTGGAGTGAAGAAGAGAGGTGACTGATAGAGGTGGACAGGATGGTTTGAGGCATAGATAGAGTGGATAGCTAGATACTTTTTTTCCAGGGTGGAAATGGCTATCACGAGGGGGCATAGTTTTATGATGATTGGAGGAACGTTCGAGGAGATGTCAGTGTAGGCTCTTAACACAGAGAGTGGAGAGTGCGTGGAAGGCACTGCCAACAATGGTAGTAGAGTCAGAAGGGCTTTTGCCCGAAACGTCGATTTTGCTGCTCGTCGGATGCTGCCTGAATTGCTGTGCTCTTCCAGCACCACTGATCCAGAAAGAGGTCTGTGTAGTCTGGCAGTCATTTACAAGATGACTCGAATGTAGGGGAAAGTGGCTCATGTTTCTGGATGAGCTTTGTGTGCTTGTTTGGTTTTGTTGCTGAGAAATCGGTGGACTGTGTTCATCAGCAAATGGGTCATTGGATACCTATTCTTTTTGAATACACTGTCTAGTGGATGGTTATTTTCCGAAATAGTGACATGTTGCAACATTTAAGTCACTGGGATGTGCAATATCCTGTGTATTAAGAAAAGTCCAGGAACATGTTTTGTACCTTTCCTGCCGTCAGAAGCAGCAGAGGGGGCTTTAATTCTAAACTGGCTGATCTTTTAAAAGCCTCGATATTATCATTGACCAATGACAGTTATAAGTCCTTAAGAACCTACGCAATATGTTTTTAATTGACTCACTGAAAAATATTATATGTTCATTGGATTCTCTTACATGTGGACGAACACATAATTCATAAAAGAAATGAAAGGCTGTATTGGCTGACAGTTTGACAATGAAAATAATTCTGACTGTATTGAGGAAGGTGGCAATGTTGAATCTACAGGCATTTTGGGGTAGCAGAACAATACATTCCAGATGACATTTGTTTGTGGGATGGTGGTTCAGTGGTTAGCACTGCTGCCTCACAGGATTTGGTTCCAGCTCGAGTGACTATCTGTGTGGAGTTTGCATATTCTTCCCGTGTTTGAGTGGGTTACTGCTGGGAGTTCCAGTTTGCTCCCACAGGCACAAAGATGTGCAGGTTGGGTGAATTGGCCAGGCTAAATTGCCCATAGTGTTCAGGGATGTATCGGTTAGGTGCATTCATTAGGGGAAATGTGGGGAATAGGTCTGGGTGGGATAGTCTTCGGAGGGTTGGTGTGGACTTGTTGGGCCAAATGGCCTGTTTCCTCACTGTAGGATTCTATTCAATATTGTCACTGAAACTTCAGATTTTCTGAGTTGTTGAGTTGTTAGGGTGGAATCAAGATACTATTTCTTTTGTAAAGGTAGGCATGTGAAGATTGAGCACTGACAGTGGAAACAATATGATGTAATTTGTATTCCTCTTTTTAAAAAGTGTCCTGGTGGGTGAAGCTCGCCACAAGCAGGCTGACTGAGTGCAAAGAGATCTTGACAGGAAATTGCAGCCATTTAATTGATTTCCTTAAATGTGCGAGAGGGGGCGCACTTATTTATGTGGCAGGTGACAAGCAAATGCTTCCAGGTAGTTAACAGGCTTGAAGGCTTTATAAAGAAAAAAAAGACACATTCTGTCAAAGGTTTTCATCTTGCACTCATCAGAACAATTTGCAAAATCTCATTTCAAGGCGAAAATCAACATTGATTCAGGACGAAAATAGAGTGCTGATTGGTTGACATGTGATCACTGATTGGTGCATGTGTTGCCATAAGTTTGCCATGGCACTCACAAATGCTGAATGATAGTTAACACCGAGGTTTTTGTAGTTGCTAATCGAGGTAGATTGAGCAAGCAGAGTCAATGCATTTTTTCTGACAATATCCCCGTGTAAACGCACATGTTCTTTCTGTCTGCAAGGAACAGAGCACTGTGTATGAATGGATCTGTATTACTTTGAGTCCACAGAAATGCATCACTGAGATTTATTGTATGCTGAGTCACCCCTTTAAGGTTTAGCATGGCATTGGAAGATTAATTAGATGGAATAAACTTGAATCAGTTGATATCAAACCTGAAAAGTCATAAATAAAATGTCATAATCGATACCCGTGTAACTAGAAACCCGCTGTGGGAAATAAATCGAAAATACACGTCCATTTCCGATTAGAGTGTCAGAATATTTATGAAATCTGCTGTGAGGATTTGATTTCATGTCGCTCAGTAAACGACAGCAGGGATTTTCATAGTCCATTCGTATTGCTTGATATGAGTTTGAGTTACAACCTTTCTGTTATTTATGGTCTATATATAATGCAGTATAATTACACTGAGAAAGATTTGAAGGAAATGTCCTTTAGGTTGTATGACTGCCGGGGATAGATGAATCGGTGTACACAGCTCCATTGTCAGATTGCCCTCGTTTGATCTGAAACACAGAAACATTTTCTATTGTGAGAGCGTTTTTGAAATACTATGCAAAAATCCGTTTAAATGGTTTATATTCAAAGTAGTGAGAACATCACAGACGTTAACATTTTCTTCTTTAAAGATATCAAAATAATGTAGATCCTTTGAGAGTCTAGAAAGATGAAAAAATGGTAACGTAGTAAAATATTTTAACCAATCTAACTCATCAAAAGGTGAACATGCCAGTACAATTTCCTTTTATCCAAACTTCTGCATAAATGCTATCGACATTGGACATTCTTTCAATTGTTCGATCTTCGAATCTTGACTGAACTGCTTTTTTTAAAAAAATCTATCTCATCAGCCTTCTCTGTTCTAACGTAACTGCAAGATTTCTGTGCTCTCTAATTTGGAGGAGCCGGTGTTGGACTGGGGTGTACAAAGTTAGAAATCACACAATGCAGGTTATAGTCCAACCGGTTTATTTGGAAGCACTAGCTTTCGGAGCGCCGCTCCTTCATCAGGATTGACGTCCGACACTGACTTGTTTTTATTAATATCTCTCTTTCCCCGTACCTTTTAACGCACGTTTGACAATCCCAATTGTTCACAACCACCTGATGAAGGAACAGCGCTCCGAAAGCTAATGCTTCAAATAAACCTGTTGGGACTATAACCTTGTGTTGTATGATGTTTAACCTTTCTGTTGAGTTCTGCACATGATTTGCGGTTACTTTCAATCTTCGAAATGGAACTGTTCAGTTCAGAAACTTATTTTTTTTATTATGGAATTGTCGAAGTTTAAGGAACTCTTGCTGTGTTTACACGGGTTGTGGGTGTACTGTAGAACGTCGGGCACGTTCGGCTCTCTTTACAATAAAGACCAGGGCAAAATTTCGGGGAAATTCTTTACTCGAAGTGCAAACGTACCTGCAGTTTTTGTGTAAAACTATATTCTTCCGTTGTTATTTTCCTTCTAAAACCCGTGAATCCAAAATATCCTGAAGGGAACTGTCCCTTCTATGTGTTTCATTATCTCTCCACGCCATTTGGAATGTATGCAGCAACACTTGATCTAAAAGCTTTGGACTTAATGTATCTCGCCACAAACATTCCACGAGTGAAAATAAAGCTATCGCCTTGAGTGTTCTTATTTACAATGACTGTTTGAAATGACATCATGCTATTTTACGATTGCATTATTAGGACTTTTAAAAATGCGTTTTAATATAATCAAATGTGAAATGTCAATTTGCATTGTGTTAATTTTAATTAAGTGTTAATTTCCTTTAATTCGATTTTACAAATATCAGCCGTACCTGCGCATAAACTGCATTTGTTTCCTTCTGGGGCGTTCTCCCAGTTCTCCCCGAACTCGACAAATCCAAGTCAACATATATCATGTTCCCTGTCACTTCGTGTTTCGTCTGTAAATACCAACAATGGTGACTGAAGTCAGACTTCTGAAATGCAACTTGGGCATTGTTATTCTACAACAATGGAGGTGGTCAATTGGCTGTGAAATATGGTATTTCCTGCATATAATTATTCATTGTTCCCGCCGATCGATTTGCCAAAACCTTGCACATTTTTACATGAAAAATAAATAATTAAATATTGAAGTACCTGTTTCAATATTTATCTACAATTCAGGTTTTGTTCTGTACATAAAGTTGGTTTAGCTATTGCTTTCTAAATTGCAGTTGTAGAAACTGTTGAGATAAGTGAAATCATGCAGTGGTTTCCAACAATTCCTGTGTCAAGTTTGTAATCCATTCTAATCTGTACAAATTCAATAGTCGCTAATGTATCTTTCACATATATGAAGAAACTCAGATGCTTATAGCAATGGCTTCAAAACGATTATTCATAAATTGATTCTGGAAATGAAGTTACTGATCAGTGTAATTTAATACGAAGTGAAAAACGGAGAAGTCCCATATATCTGAGAAAATATCTTTTTAAAGGGAAGCTTTCAACCTCTGAGGTGGGCAGAAGCAGAATTAACTTTCAGTTCGATGATCTTGTAAGATCACGACAAGCCCAAATAACCTTGACTCCACTTCAGCACATTCCGCCTTCAATGAAGATTCTCTTCCTGTCTACCAGTTTCTCCACATTTGTCACATTTGTTCAGACGATGCAGCGTTTAACTGCTGCTGCTTGTGCTCACTCTCCCCAGGAGGTTTGCTATCATGGTATATCAATGAATTAGAGATGGCAGTGTTGGACTGGGGTGTATAAAGGTAAAAATCACACAACACCAGGTTATAGTCCAACAGGTTTAATTGAAAGCACACTAGCTTTCGGGGCATCGTTCCTTCATCAGGTGGTAGTGGAGGGCTCAATCCTAACACACACAATTTACAGCAAAAATTTACAGTGTGATGTAACTGAAATTATACATTGAAAAATTCATCTGTTAGTATATCATGATAGTTTCACTTCTTTCATGTGTCAGTCACAAAACCTTTTTTTTTAAGTTGCATTCTCACGTTAGCTGTTAGCAATGGTGATAGCTAGACAATATGTCGAAGGTGTTAGCCCCCTGTGTTCTCTGTCCATACCATGTGGTTTAGATTGATTCTAATCTAAAAAGTGAGAAAATGGAGTTTTGCATGAATTCATGCAGTTTTTGAGCTAAGAGTTCGACATGAATGCATGCAGTTTTTGACTAAAGTACAATGTAACCCTGAAAGTACAAATTCACTCCACAAAATATATGTGCATTTAGGTCTTTGTCTGGCTGTGTTGGGGGTTGTGAATGTGAGAAAGTGTGTGTGTGTGTCGTGAGTGCAGAGTGTCTTAAGTCTATGAGGGGGTGCATGTGTGAGTTTGGGAGTGTGTGTGTCTGTAAGGGTGTGTGTGGGTGTCTGTGTTCGCGTCTGTGTATATGTGTGTCCGTGTGTATGTATGTATAGGAGTACCTGTGTGTGTGAGAATGGGTGTGTATAGGAGTATCTGTGTGTGTTTGCATAGTGCAATAGTGGTCACCTGTAATGCGACATGAACCCAAGGTCCCGGTTGAAGCCCTCCCTGTGGGTACCGAACTTCGCTATCAGCCTCTGCTCAGCCATTTGTTGCTGGTGCCTGTCCCGAAGTCCACCTTGGAGGATGGTCACCCAAAGGTCCGAGGTCGAATGTCCTGGACCACTAAAGTGTTCCTCAACTGGGAGGGAACACCCCTGTCTGTTGATTGTTGTGTGGTGCCAATTCATCCGTTGTCATAGCCTTTGCTCGGTTTCCCCAATGTGCCATGCATCCGGGCATCCTTGCCTGCAATGTATAAGATAGACAACGTTGGCTGAGTCACATGAGTACCTGCCATATACATGGTAAGAAGTGTCCCCATGCATAATGGCAGTATCCATGTCCACACTCTGACACGTCTTGCAGTGCCTACTGTGACAGGGTTGTATGGAGTTGTCCTGAGAGCCGGGCAGCTCGCTACGAACAACGATCTGATGAGGTTTGGCGGTTGTTTAAAGGAAAGTAGTGGGGGTGTGGGGAAGGTCTTGGTGAGAAACTACGCTATGTTCTTTGTGACCTGCAACACATTATCAATGAGGATGTGCACCTCACCAAGACCTTCCACACACCTCCACTACTTGCCTTTAAACAACCGCCAAACCTCAAACAGATTGTTGTTCGTAGCAAGCTGCCCGACTCTCAGGGCAGCTCCATACAACCCTGTCATGGTAGGCGCTGCACGAAGTGTCAGAGTGTAGACATAGATACCACCATTACGCGTGGGGACACCTCCCACCTTGTATATGGCAGGTACTCATGTGACTCAGCCAATGTTCTCAATCTTATACGTTGCAGGCAAGGATGCCCATAGGCATGGTACATCGGGGAAACCAAGCAAAGGTTACAGCAATGGATGAATGGGCACCACACAACAATCAACAGACAGGAGGGTGCCCTCCCAGTTGGGGAACACTTCAGCGGTCCAGGACAGTCAACCTCGGACATTCAGGTGACCATCCTTCAAGGCAGACTTCCGGGACAGGCACCAGTGACAAGTGGCCAAGCAGAGGCTGATAGCTAATTTCGGTACCCGTAGGGAGGGCTTCAACCGGGACCTTGAGTTCATGTCACATTACAGGTGATGACCATTGCACTATATACACACACACACACACACAGGCACTTCTATACACACATACACACGGACACACATTTACACAGACGAGCACACAGACACCCACACTCACCGTTCCAGGCACACACGCTCATGCACTCCCTCACAGACTTAAGACACTCTGCACTCACTACACATATACACACACTTTCTCACACTCACAACCCCCAACCCAAACAGACAGACACACAGACATGCACACATATATTTTGTGGGGTGAATTTGTACTTTCAGGGTTACATCGTACTTTACTCAAAAACTGCATGCATTCATGTAAAACGCCGTTATCTCACTTTTTAGATTAGAATCAATCTAAACCTCACGGCATCGACAGAGAACACAGGGGGCTAACACCTTCGACATATGGTCTAGTTATCGCCATTGTTAACAGCTAACCTGAGAATGCAACTTTTTTAAAAAAGGTTTTGTGCCTGAGAATGCAACTTTTTTAAAAAAGGTTTTGTGACTTACACATGAAAGAAGTGAAACTACCATGATATTCTAACAGGTGAAAGGCTTAACAGGCAATCAATTTTTCAACGTATAATTTCAGTTACACCACACTGTAAATTTTTGCTATAAATTCTGTGTGTTAGGATTGAGCACTCCACTACCACCTGATGAAGGAGCGATACTCTGAAAGCTAGTGTGCTTCCAATTAAACCTGTTGGACTATAACCTGGTGTTGTGTGATTTTTAACATGGTTTATCAAGCTTGGTGTGTCTTACAACGCCCTCGTACATTCCTTATTCATCGTCGTTAACCATTCTGCAACATCCAGAATCCAAATGGGCCGAGGGGCCGACTCCACTTTCTGCTGCCGGTCACCTCGCTCTGTGTTCAGCTCTAATCAAATCGCTGTCACTTCTTTTCTGAATGTCACAATATAAACCATGTTCTAATATCAAATTTCAAGTCCTTCTTCAAGTCTCTATGTATGTCTGTATTTGGCCACGTTTTCAAAGCCCTTTGTATGCCTCCATGCAACTTTACGCGCTGCTCAGGGTGTCTGAGGCATGCGGGAAACCGCATAGAATGTAAGACCTTATGAGTTTATCATTCGTTAGACCCAGCTTGTAACTCGCATGTATATGCTTCTGATCTGTATTCCTTTCTCTGGAAGAGTATGCTATCCGACTGTAGTTCAATGAGTCGCCATTAAATCTGATCTACTTCATAACGTTATTTTTCACCCTTTTCCCACCTTCCCGCCGGTATGACTTGCTCACCGCTGTCCTTGTATTTTACTCCATCATTTGAATGCTCCTCTGTCTTTCCCTGCAGCTACCGTGTAATGACACCACTACACACAATCTCCCTCGACTCTCCACTGTTAACATTCCACAGAAGGGCTATTTCCTCCACGTCACCCTGGTCCACTTTTCAGTCAAACCTGACATTTCCTCATTTGCCTGTGAAACCTTTCCAAAGCGGGTAAAGCATTTGTCCTGTTTTCTCCTACTTTTTTTAAAAATCGAAGGTCTTAAAAGTTCTACTCCGAGTATTTGTTTAAAATTTACGAAATTGGAGTTGCGTTTTAAAGATGGCTTCATTTCAAGTGGACAATAAAACACCCCTGGTCAGCCCACATTCACTATCATGTGCTTTGTCACTTAATTCTCTTCTCCAATCTCACCCTGACTGCTTTACCCATAGGTCACTGCAGCATTGCAATGGTGTTCAGTGCCAGTTCGAGGAATAGGATTGATTTCATGTTCTATAGCTGTCAGAACTCAGTACACTGTACTACCTCAAGAGCCTTGGAGCAACACCTATGCCTAAATTTTGTTCTGAATACATCGTTTGTTTAGTTCGTTTTCTTTTGTCTGAGTCAATTTGGTCTTATTTCATTGGTTACACCTTCAAGCAGCATTCAGATGACGACTGTGCAGATTTTACACCTGATCTGCTTCCCTTTATTGATTCTTTAATATTCAGATTACAATTGTTTCTGGCTTTGAATCATGAAACACTTTGTTGTTTAATCTTTTTCAATTCCGGATGTTGCATTTATACTTCCTATCCCTTCAGTTTCGCTGGAACAAAAACAAACTCACATTTCGATTCTATTTTCTGATAAAAATGTCACTGCTATGATACACGAATTCTTCCTCTGCGCAGATGCTCCCAGGCCTGTGTTTACCTCGAATGTTTCCCCTTCCTCTATTTATTTTAGATTGGCACATGTTCTCTTTACCTGCGCATACACCATGGTCTCATCTGAAGGTCGAGACTTCTTAGTTTCCCTGGGGTTAGCGAAACCTAGAGTGGCGTATGTTAATTCCTCATTAGTTTTTGTACACCTAGTCTGGAAGAAACGAAGTGTTAGCATAGAGCACAATCCATCAACGTGCCTATGATATGTTGCAAACCTCGTGAAACACATACTCGATTCAATGTGTTTCTAATTTGCACTACACACTGACTATTATCTGAAATCGGGGGATTGGAAGACGGATTGCAGTGGAGGTTAATGTACAAGGTGAGCAGAAGATCTGTTGAGATCTGATGGTGAATAGAGTGGAAACAAGATTACACATGTTGGCATTGTGTCGACTCAGTGGTCCTAGGTTCTTGGCATGGTGCCAGGGAAAAGGGAGGAGGTGGATGATGAAGGGCGGGGGAGGGGGGGGGGGAGGGGAAGGTGTGTACTGACATCACATCAGCCACAGGTTTCGGGTGGGGATACAGAGTGTGCCGGTAGTGCCTGACGGTGTAATGGGGTTTTCCACACTCCGATTATTTTAAGATATTGTGCTTCTTAGCACGTCATATTCAGATTAGAGGTTGTGCTCTCATTAAAACTATTTGGAAATATTTCGCCACAGTTCATGTTATTGACATTACAAGATTTGGCCCTATTCATTCTTAAAATGCAGTATTTTTTTTGAATGTCACATTTGAACTCGTTACACACACCTTAATCTTCATGCGTGTGATTCTGCTACGTCTTAATTCGTCCATTTAACGCTTTACCATGTAATAATGCATTGAAGATATATTTCTTAGTCTCAACATAAGTATTTCATTCCTTACTATTTGAGGAATAGAATTGCGTTGCAATATATTTTGTGTCTCTTCTGTGATTATATCTACCCGATATACTTTCAACTTGGAGATGAAAGTATCTTTTTCAATGCTAGTCAGCCATCTCTTAATTATAGTTATTGCTTATCAATATATTTTACTTCAATTCCCATCACTGAAATATGCCATTTGATCCAACAGAGTGTATTCTGAATCAATCTCCTTAATACATTTTCTCCTGCCACATTAAGTCCCTAAACCCTTTAATCTAAAGTGTTCCTCCAGAGTGATTAACTATATTCAAACAATGCTGCTAATGGTTTTAACTTGAAACACAATCTTTTTTCCTTTGTAATCTGACTCCTTGCATTGGACGACAGTACTGTACTGTCTCTTGGTACTTTTTAACCGCACAGACATTCAGGGAATTGAAACAGTTGGGATAGCTGGTAAAATATCGCGATGCTGCTTGAAATGTCAGTGTAACTACTTTTTCAATAGTAGCTGCCAGTGACCTACCTGCTCATTGTGCTGATTACACTCTTCTGGTTTTCTGCATGTTCCTAAATGAGATATAAATCAATCAACAAGTACTTTAATTCTATTGCAATTACATATTAAAATGTTACAACCAATATCACAGCGGTATTTCCTCTGAATGGCCAAAGAATAATTAAGAAGTCTACGTAAAATTATTCATCCATTCTGGTAAATTACAAGCATCTGGGTTAAGAATAAATCTCATGATGTAGATTGGATATAATCTGACTCAATTAACAGGTTAAAATTTGAAACCATTGTTGCATTCAGTGTAAAACATGAATCATGCTGACAGAGGTTAACGCCGCTGCAATCCCGCATTGAGAGATAACGGAGGGAAGGGTGGCGTTGGGCGGAATACTGAACTTTTAGTTCAAGCAGCAATCCAATCCTGCTGGAGAGCAAGCAAGTAATTCGACTGCTAGTCATACCAGGACCCATTTTTGGTGGTTTTGTGCCCCTTTATGTTCTATCACCCAGACAATAAAGGGATACCAATCACGTGCAGGCATTCGGGATTCGTTTGCAATGGCATTATCATCATCGGCACAGACTTGGCAGGCTGAAGGGCCTGTTCCTGTACTCTGTTGTTCTATGTTCTATGTTTTCATCTGAGTGTCCCCCCCCCCCAGTTGGAGATATCAATAATTGATACAGTGGCATCAAATTGAAGACACCGTTGGGGCAGGGTACATAGGCGCCATTTGACAGTTACTCAGCAGGACATTGCATCTGAAGTAGTCCTCAATACTCGGTAGCGTTTATAGAATCTGATTCTTACCAATTCGCCTGAGTGTGTACATCACGATGAGGAATAATATCAATCCACCTCCCAAACAACCGAAAATCTTTGGGTAAATGTTATCATTGGAATCTGTGAGGATAGGTGCAAATTCAATTTGTTTGCAGCATTATAGAATAATAATGAATCGCAAATTATTCCAGCTATGACAAGTTTTAGATTTAATTTGGGCAGAATAATTCGGATGACATTTAAGCTTTATACATATGAGACACTGAAATGTTTTATCTGACGATTCTGGCTAACATACAAAGTCAATACATTTAAACAATTTGTGACAGATGCATTGCTGATAGGGGATTTTGGCATGATCATTCACACTTTAATTTGCAGCCTCCCTTTTGCTTGTGCCATCCAATTCGTTTGAGGAAAGCTTTGCCTCCAGTGAGAACAGTGCATCTGAAATTAATTGAAAAAAAAGCATCGACTGTTTGAAATACTGAGCAAACCTGGAGCATCTGTCAAGGAAGAAAGTAGTAAATCCATTACATTGTGCAATATTGTAAAAAGTTCCTTTATCTCAGTCTATTTTATATATTTTATATTTAAATGCTTGCGTGAAATACCTAGTATTCCAAACTGGATAGGCATAGGGCGCTGGGAATAGTTGGTATCAGCAAAATTGTACATCACTGCAATTTGGAAATTCATAGGCAGGTACTGCATTCAGAAAAAAATATTAATTCATGTTTTAAAGGGATACCCTTCACTGCTAACTTGTAGGACAAAAACAAAGTTATTTTTGTCGGAGGCGAATCCGTTGATTCGGTGACAAAATTGCTGAATTTCTTCAACCCAGTGTTCTCGAAACAAGCATCTTAAAATGTTGCATCAATGACCTCACTTCCATCATGATGGCAGAAGTAGTGTCGTTAGCTGGCAATGGATAAAATGCCCCATCACCAGTGACTCCTTTAATGGCTGAATGCAGAAATACGTGGAAAGCATTCCATTTTGAGGTACTATGCACCATGTATCTTTCATCTCACAGAAATGCCGACAATGGGTTCACCATTTTGTTTTAAATCGCCTCCCATTCTCTAAATTTCAACAGCTTTATTGTTAACAATCCGCATACATGAACATCAACTAGCCACGAAACGACACGACCAGCTATCCTTAGTAGCCACACACGCAGACAACAAGCAACATGAATTGGACTGGAACAACACTACTATCATAGGGCAAGCCAGACAGAGAACAGCCAGGGAATTCCTAGAGGCATGGCATTCATCCACAAACTCCATCAACAAACACATCGACCTGGACCCAATATACCAACCACTACAGCGGACAGCTGAAACTGACAACCGGAAGCGGCAGGGATAGACCACTATAAACACCGGAGGAAACATCAAAGAAGCGCTTCGCAGGAGGCTCCCAAGCACTGATGATGTCGCCTAGCCAGGGGACGAAACGTAGTAGGGTTGTTGTAATGGGTGACTTTAACTTTCCCAATATTGATTGGAACCTCCTTCAAGCAGAAGATTTGAATGGAGCTGTTTTTGTAAGGTGTGTTCAGGAGGGTTTCCTAACTCAATACGTTGACAAGCCGACGAGGGGAGAGGTCATTCTCGGGTTGGTGCTCGGAAACGAGCCAGGGAAGGTATCAGATATTGTGGTGGGAGAGCATTTTGGTGACAGTGACCACAACTGCCTCACATTCTACATAGCTATGGCGAAGGAGAGGATTAGACAAAATGGGAGGATATCTAATTGGGGAAGAGGAAACTATGTTGCGATTAGACATGAGTTAGGAAGCATGGACTGGGAGCAATTGTTCCATGGGAAAGGCACTATAGACATATGGAGACTATTTAAGGAACAGTTGTTGCGAGCGATGAATAAATATGTCCCTCTGAGACAGGCAAGAAGGGGTGAGATAAATGAACCTTGAATGACAAGAGCAGTGGAGCTTCTCGTCAAAAGGAAGAAGGTAGCTTACATATGGTGGAGGAAGCTAGGGTCAAGCACAGCTCTAGAGGATTACAGGCAGACGAGGAAGGAGCTCAAAAATGGTCTGAGGAGAGCAGGAGGGGGCACGAGAAAGGCTTGGTAGAACGAATTAGGGAGAACACAAAGGCATTTTACACTTATGTGAGGAATAAGAGAATGGTCAAAGAAAGAGTAGGGCCGATCAGGTATAGCATAGGGAACCTGTGTGTGGAGTCTGAGGAGGTAGGGGAACCCCTAAATGAGTTTTTTATTTCTGTCTTTACGAAAGAAATGAACTTTGTAGTGAATGAAACCTTTGAAGAACAGGTGTGCATGCTGGAATGGATAGAGATAGAGGAAGCTGATGTGCTGAAAATTTTGTCAAACATTAAGATTGACAAATCGCCAGGCCGGGACCAGACTTGTCCTCGGCTGCTTTGGGAAATGAGAAATGCAATTGCTTCGCCACTTGTGAAAATCTTTGCATTCTCGCTCTCCACTGGAGTCGTACCTGAGGACTGGAGAGAGGCAAATGTAATTCCACTCTTCAAGAAAGGAAATAGGGAAATCCCTGGCAACTACAAACCAGTGAGTCTCATGTCTGTCATCTGGAAGGTGTTAGAAAGGATTCTGAGGGAGAGGATTTATGACCATCTGGAAGAGCATGGCTTGACTAAATGCAGTCAACACGGCTTTGTGAGGGGCAGGTCACGCCTCACAAATCTTATCGAGTTCTTTGAGGATGTGACTAGAAAAGTTGATGAAGGTCGAGCTGTGGGTGTGGTGTATATGGACTTTAGCAAGGCATTTGATAAGTTTCCCCATGGTAGGCTCATTCAGAAGGTCAGGAGGAATGGGATACAGGGATGTCTGGATACAGAATTGGCTGGCCAACAGAAGACAGCGAGTGGTAGTAAAAGGGAAATATTCTGCCTGGAAGTCATGGTGAGTGGTGTTCCACAGGGGTCTGTGCTTGAGTCTCTACTGTTTGTATTTTTTATTAATGACTTGGATGAGGGGACTGAAGGATGGATCAGCAAGTTTGCAGATGACACAAACGTTGGCGGTGTCGTTGACAGTACATAGGGCTGCTGTAGGCTGCAGTGGGACATTAACAGGATGCAGAGATGGGCAGAGAGGTGGCAAATGGAGTTCAACATGGATAAATGCGAGGTGATGCATTTTGGAAGGTCGAATTTGAAAGCTGAGTACAGGATTAAGGATAGGATTCTTGGCAGTATGGGGAAACAGCGGGATCTTGGTGTGCAGGTACATAGATCCCTTAAAATGGCCACCCAAGTAGTTGTTAAGAAAGCATATGGTGTTTTGGCTTTCATTAGCAGGGGGGATTGAGTTTAAGAGTCGTGAGATCTTGTTGCAGCTCTATAAAACTTTGGTTAGATCGCACCTGGAATACTGCATCCAGTTCTGGTCGCCCTATTATAAGAAAGATGTGGATGCTTTGGAGAGGGTTCAAAGGAGATTTACCAGGGTGCTGCCTGGACTGGAGGGCTTATCTTATGAAGAGAGGTTGACTGAGCTCGGACTTTTTTCATTGGAGAAAAGGATGAGGAGAGGGGATCTAATTGAGGTATACAAGATAAGGAGAGGCATAGATAGAGTCGATAGCCAGAGACTATTTCCCAGGGCAGAAATGGCTAACACGAGGGGTCAGTTGGAGGAAAGTATAGAGGGGATGTCAGAGGTGAGTTCTTTACACAGAGAGTTGTGAGAGCATGGAATGTGTTGCCAGCAGCAGTTGTGGAAGCCAGGTCACTGGGGACATTTAAGACACTGCTGGACATGCATATGGTCACAGAAATTTGAGGGTGCATACATGAGGATCAATGATCTGCACAACATCGTGGGCTGAAGGGCCTGTTCTGTGCTGTACTGTTCTTTGTTCTATGAGACAACATCAGCGATATTCTGGAAAACCAATTCTTCACACTAACTACAGGAGAACAAAGTTGCCCTCATACCCGCCTTAAGTTTAAAACCTCAAGTTCTCAAATGGTATACCCTTGGCTTTGTCTCTCCTGAAAGTGAAAATCGATGAAGTCTAATTTTGCATGTTTCATTCCGATAAATGCATATTTTTCTGGAAGTGATAAATCTTTACCCTTTCCTCACACGATAACTGCTTTAATCAGGAATTAGTTGATTGCCCATTATCTGAGCTTATTATAATGCAAATAATTACTTTTTCCACTCAAGAGACTAAAATTCGAGATACAGCCTCACAAACCCTCCATCCAAGTATAAAAAAATTACTAACATTGCCGACCACTCCTCCCATTCGTATCCCTGCACATGACCAGGCACAGCGCGACCTATTGTCATACTCCATTCACCTTTCAATCCTCAATTCCCTTTGTCTTCCTAAGACTTCCCTTGCTGTGGAAGCACATTAGACAGTAGTGAGCACAATCTACATTAGTTAAAAATCACGCATCCCCAGGTTATAGTCCAACAGGTTTAATTGGAAGCACACTAGCTTTCGGAGCGGTGCTCCTTCATCAGGTGCTAATAGATGAGGTGTCAACCTGGTGAAGCCACCAAACAGGATTATTTGCATGCCAAACAGCATAAGCAGCAAGTGATAGACAGCACTAAACAATCCCACAACCAACGGATCAGGTCTAAGCTCTGCAGTCATGCCACACCCAGTTATGAATGGTGATGGCTGATTAAACAACTGACTGGAGGAGAGGCTCTACAAATATCCCCATCCTCAATGCTGGAATGGGCCAAGCATCATCACTGCAAAACATTAGGCTCAAGCTTTCGCAGCAATCTTTAGCCAAAACTGCGAGTGGATGATCCATGTCAGCCTCCTCCAGTGGTCCCCAGCATTACAGACACCAGTCTTCACTCAAATCGATTCGCTCCACGTGACATTAAGGAATGGATGGAGGCACTGGGCACTGTAAAGGCTACAGGGCCCTGATAACATTCTGGCAATAACACTGAAGACGTGTACTCCAGAACTACCCCAGCCAAGCTGACCCAGTACAGTTCCAACATTGGCATCTACCTGACAATGTGGATAATTCCCCAAATATATCCTGTACATAAGCAGGACAAATCCAACCCGGACAATTACCATTGCATCAGTATACACTTGATCATCAGTAAAATGATGGACGGTGTCATCAACAGTGCTATCAAGCAGCCTCTGCTCAGCAATAACCTGATCAGTGATACCCAGTTTGGGGTTTCCCAGGGCCACTCAGCCTCTGATCTTATTACAACCTTGGTCCAGACATGAACAAAAGAACAGAATTCCAGGAATGAGGTGAGGGTGATAGCCCTTAACAGCAAGTTCTGCATTTGACCAAGTGAGACATCAAAGAGCTCGAACAAAACTGGAATCAATGATTATCTGGGGCAACTCTCCAGGGGTTAGAGCCATACCTGGCATATAGGAAGATGGTTGTAGTTGTTGGAGGTCAGTAATCTCAGCTGCAGGACATCTCTGCAGGAGTTGTACAGGGTAGCGTCCTCCACCCAACCATCTTCAGCTGCTTCATCAATTAACTTTGCTCCATCGTAAGGTTAGAAGTGAGAATGTTCACTGATGATTGCACAATATTCAGCACGATTTGTGAAACCTCAGACATTGAAGCTGTCCATGTCCAAATGCAACAAGATCTGGACGATATCCAGGCTAGGGCCGACAAATAATATATGTGCCACATAAATGTCAGGCTATGACCATCACCAACAAGAGACAATCTAACCACAAACCCAAGACATTCAATGGTGTTACCCCCACTGAATCCACTACTATCAATATCCTGAGAGTTATCATTGATCAGAAACTCAAATGGACTCACTTATAAACACTGGCTACAAGAGCAGGTCAGAGGCTAGGAATACTGAGGCGAGTAACACATCTCCTGACTCCTGAAAGTTTAAAGGCACACTTGCCTGGATGAATATAGCTCCAACAAAATTCAAGAAGCTTGACAGTATCCAGGATAAAGCAGCCCGTTTGTTTGGCACTACATCCACGTGCATTCACTCTCTCCAACACTGATGCTCAGTAGCAGCAGTGAGTGCTACCTACTAAATACACTGCAGAAATTCATCAAAGATCCTCAGAGAGCACCTTCCAAACCCATGACCACTCCCACCTAGAAGGACCTAGCAGTAGATTATAGGGGAACACAACACCTTCAAATTCCCTTCCAAGCCACTCATCACTCTGACTTGGAAGTATATCGCCCTTCCTTCACTGTCTCTGAGTCAAAACGCTGGAATTCAGCCCCGCATGGCATTGTGGGTCAACCCAAAGTAGGTGGACTGCAGCGGTTCCAGAAGGCAGATCACCATCACCTTGTTCAAGGGCAACTAGGGGTGGGCAATAAATGGACCAGCCAGAAGCATCCACATCCCACGAAAATGAATAAATAAAATCATTAGAACTTGTTTACTATAACCGAGCTCTGGGCATTCTGCTGGCCACCCGCCGATTGAATAACTACCAAAGAGCAGACATGTTTCATTGTAGAAAGGAAGTTATGGGACTTTCAAAAGAATATACAAGTTCATCAACCGCATCGGTGAGGACGAGAAACTTTCCTGATATAAGATTTAGAAGACGAAGATTTCTCAATTTGTCCTGAAACTGCAAGTGTTCATAGGTCGTCAATACAGACGTTGAGTCGTTGAAGTTTGACATTAACTGTAAGTTTTATTTTCAGAGATGGCCCTTTAGAATATGGCGCAATGAGACGTACCAGTTTAAAGCTCAAAATGTCGGCCTAGTAACAGACTAATCTGTGAGCAAATCTTTATCAGTGGACGGAACAATGCTTCACATGTGGACTTCCTGAGCGCCATTTGTAGCTTAAGTTATAGAGTGGGACAAGTCTGCAGCACAGAAAAAAAAAGGACTTTGGGTCCTCATCACGTCAGCGCTGGTAAAAATAAACCACCTCACTCTAATATCATTTTCCAGCACTTATCTGCCTAAGCTGCTTAAGTGCACATCTAAATACTTCTTAAATTTTATGAAAGTTTCTAGCTCTACCACTGTTACAGACAGGGAATTCCAGATTCCCATCAGGCTCTCGGTGAAAGAAGATATTTTTCGTCACATCTCCTCTGAGCTTCTGTCCCTTACTTTAAATCTACGTTTCCCTAGTCAATGATCGAGGAGAAAAGTGCCTTGCCGGCTAACCTGCCTGTGTCTCTCATAATTTTATACCTCTCAATCTCCTCTGCTCTAAGAAACATATACCAAGTCTGTCCAATCTCTCTTCATAAGGGCAACTCTCCAGCCATGCAACGTCTTGGTAAACCTTACTGTAGCCTTTCCAGCGGGATCACATCGTTTCTATAATGTAGATTTCAGACCTGTCCACAAAACTCTTGCTGTGGCTGAACCAACGATTTACACAGTTCTAATCTACCCTCCCTTCTCTTTAACTTCATGCCTCGGCCAGTAACGGCAAGTGTCAGAAATGCTTTCTTAACCATGTTTTCTACCTATACCGAAAACTTAAAGAAGCATTGAACCCACACAACATCTCTCTGATCCCAGCTTTTTGCTGCTCATCACATATTCCCTTGCATTGTGTGACCTGCTCCAGTGTATCACCTCACTTCATCCATACAGATCTCTATTTCCCATTGATTAGGTCCCTGACCAGTCCTTCTATACCCTCTTTTCGTTTTCTCTTATTCTTAAACTATCAAGTCGGCTCGGAATTGTGGCGACACATGAAAGTTTTTCATTTTTTTATATTTCACTGTCAAATAACATTCACACATTCGTTCTTGCAATCTGTGGTTATCCTCTTCACTATTTCCCAACCCACCAATTTTTGCGTCATCTGCGAAGATACTGGTAAGCCCTTCTGCCATCAAGTCTAAATCTTTTCCATAAACCACAAAGAGGAAGGGCCAACTCTGACCTCTGTGGGGCTCCTATGAACACCGATGTCCAGTCGGAAAAAACACCCCTCAACCATCACCGTTCCTTGTTGCACCGCTGAGAATGTGGCGGTGCGAAAATTACATTTATTCCAATCTCATTGCAACAAAGTTAATATCATTGAATTAACCTACCCAATTTAATGAAAGTGTAGCTGACATTTGCTGGCGTCCGAAGTGAGATGTGAGACACTTGACAAGTGTAAACGGTACCGCTCTGAACGGGTTCTGTCTCAATCAGGTTGCTGGAAACCTCATAGAGCCCGATGGAATTCTGCAGTTTGACATGTTCCATCCCGGTTGCAATTTCTGAATCATTTTTGTACCAAGTGATGTTCAGGTTGTCTGGGTAAAACGCAGCAGTTGTGCAAAGAAGGGTTGGAGGGAAAGCTGAGCCGTCCTCCGGCAGTTTGACCAGTTTGAGTGGAGTCGGAGGGACTGAACAAAAAGGAAAGGAAACATTTGTTTTGAAGCCTGCATTTAATTTGAAAAATGTGAAGCAAATTCTGTCACAAGGTCAAACAGAAACAGAAAACCGCAAAAGGCGTTCGTTACTCGACATTTCGGGTGTTTATAGGTGACACCGTGCAGTTCAAAAATTCTGCTGGTAAAAGATTCATATCCAAGAGAAAGCACACATGTTTTGAAAGTTAAAAGGAGAAACGTTATAATTAATGTCGCAGTTTTAACGTCATGGAGCTGGAATTAAAGGAAATGTTGATTTAAATTTTCCACTGGCCTTTGATTCTGCCTCTGAAATCAATTAGTTGATTATTTCGGTGACTTAGTATTTTCCATTCCCCCAAGTATTTAAATATACAAAACATCACATTCTGAATGCTCATAACAATTATGAGATGTGTAGTCCTTCTCCGTGCTTTTCTTTCTGAGATGCTCCCACCTCTGAGGCGATCGCTTTTGAGAGCACAACAAAAAATCCCCACCCAAAACACATGTTACACACTGAGTAAAACTCGCACTCATTAAATAAACCGAAGTTAATGGAAACTCAGCAGAAGAACATGTAACGTTTGAGTAAACACGTTCTCGTTTTCATTTAGAACCCTAACATTTCTTCAGCAAGGTATCTGCAGTAGCCCAAGTCTAATAACAAGGACCATATTGGGTTTGTATGCGCTGGATTACAGAGGACTGAGAGGCGACTTTATTGAATTTTAGAAGAACCTTGGTGGATTTGACATTACAGATGCAGAAAGGCTACTTTCCCTTGTGAGAGAAGCTATGAACAGAGGGCATAATCTCACAATAAGAGGTTGCTTAATAAAGACAAAGGTAAAGTAGAAACTGTTCTGTTAGAGGTCGAGAATCTGCAGAATACTTTTCCACAGAGGGTTCTTGAGACTTGGTTTGTAAGTGCATTCCACACTGGGACAGATAGATGTTTTTTTGCTAACTAGTTCAAGGTTCATCGGGAAAAGGTAGGAAAGTGGAATTAAGGCTTATCTAATCAGCCATGATACTACTGACTGGCGGAGCAGACCCTAAACGTCTACCTCCACTCCGACATCTTACAATGTTAAGATTGGAACAGAAGATGACAAATTCTTTCTTTGTAGATTAGATCCACATTTTGACAATTATTCAGATTAAAACAATCGCACAACGAATGCGGTATTTTCCCCCTCCCTGATTCTTACCGAACACGACCAGGTTGGTGCCGGTTCCGTTTGCAGCCACATTGTGTGTCACTCTGCAGTAATAAACCCCAGCGTCCTCCAATCTTACGTCCGCCAGTTGTAAGACAGCTCCTCCCCGTTCGAGGAAATAAAGCTGGATTCTGCGGTCCAAACTTTCCTCCAAGAACCCGTCTCTCCCATTTCTCCACCACTGCACTTTCACTGGCTTCTTGTCTCGAAAGATGGGGAAAGCGCAATAAAGTTTAATGAAGGAGCCTCTCGTGACAGCGCACTCTCGATCTTGTCTCACCGTCAGCTGAGAATTGTGAGAGGCTGTTGCAAAACAAAACAAAATTAATAGCTAACTATCGAATTAAATAATCCTTAATAAACCTATAAGATGTTTGAAAAATAAGCACGTATTGACAAAACAAAACAGCAATAGAAAAAGCTGTCATATATATATATACATATTCAGAAACAAAGTGAAATAACGGTCATTCTTTGGAAAGAGGAGCACGGGACCTGTACAACTGTATAACATGGCCGTGCAGTGAAGTAAGACTCTGAGCATTTTGCGCAGCTAAACTGAAGTGATAATTTGCATTGCTATGTGTAATATATACAAATTCGCCACAACTGAAGCGAGGATGTCCGGTTTCAAATATGTCTGTCGGTACATGAGTTGTGCTGACGTTTAAGGTTCCTACCAGCCTAATGAGAAGAAAGTAACTCTCGAATCATCTACGGACTGCGCTCACGATTGTCACTGACATTACTAATACCAAAGTATGTGAATTTACTAGGTAAAAACAATGACTGCAGATGCTGGAAACCAGATTCTGGATTAGTAGTGCTGGAAAAGCACAGCAGTTCAGGCAGCATCCGAGGAGCAGTAAAATCGATGTTGCGGGCAAAAGCCTTTATTTACTATTTTTACTTCTGCTGCAGCTACTCGGAAAGGATTCTGATATCTTGATTCAACGTCTTTGCTGTTTTGGAAGGTCGAGATCATATAATGATGACAATCAATTGCCACAGTTCAGTCATTATAGACAAATTCGATTCAAGATGTGCAATGACTGAAACACCTTCTGATGTCCATTTAAACCTGTTGGGCTATAACCTGGTGTTGTGTGATTTTTAACTTTGTACACCCGAGTCCAACACCGGCATCTCTAAATCAATTATTATCAATAGCCTTGTAGCGATAGAGTCATAGAGTCATAGAGCACCGAAACAGACTGTTCCGTCCAACAGTCCATGCCGACCAGATATCCCAAACTGAATTAATCCCATTTGGTCCATGCCTCCCTTAAACGTTTTTTTTTTCCATGTCCCTGTCCAAATGTCTTTTAAATGTTATACTTGTACCCATCTCCACCTCTTCCTTTGGTATCTCATTCCATCCACCCACCACCCACTGTGTGAGAAGGCGCTATCAGATCCCTTTTAATTGTTTTCGCTTTCGCCTTAAAACTATACCCTTCACTTTTGGACTCCTTTACCGAGGAAAATAATTTGGTTTCACCTTATCTGAAGAAGGGCTCATGCCCGAAACGTCGATTCTCCTGCTCCTTAGATGCTGCCTGACCTGCTGCGCTTTTCCAGCAACCCATTTTCAGCTTCACCTTATCTAAGCCCCCCATGATTTCATGAACCTTTATAATGTCACCCCTCAGCCTCCGATGCTCCAGCGAAAAAAAGCTGACAACTCAAACCCTTCAATCACTGCAACATCGCTTTAAGTTCTTTTTTTATGAGTCCTTTCTACATCTGCTCTATAGCGACCGGAATTGGCTTTAAAAATGTCTTGTACGGCCACAAAACATGACCTTCGAACTCCTTTACTCAGTGAAGTCAAGCGTGCCAAACACCTTCTCCACCACTCTGTCTACCCGTGAAGCCTCTTTAAGGAAATGCTGGCGATGTACTTTACAACATGACCACTTCAGTCAGCGGTGGTGCTGCCCAGTTTCACTTGATGGTGGACATTGAAGATATTGAAGTCCCAACCCGAGAAGACATTTTGTACCCTTACTGTATTTACGGCCTCTTTCAAATGATTGCTAGCATCAAGGAGTACTAATTCATCAGCAACAGGGTGGTGGGTTGAGGACGGTGTGTGTTACATTGTACGCAGCAAGAGATTTCTTGCCCATATTTGATCTGATAACATGTGGTCAAGAGTCAATGTTGAGTCCCATTCAACACTCTTCCAACTGTCTACCATTGCTACCACCTCTTTTGTGTCTGTCCTGCCAGTAGGACAGAACACGCATGGAGATGGCGAGTGTGTGAAGGTATGATTCCATGAGCAAGATTATGGCAGACATTTGCTTGACTAATGGCAGATAATCAGAAGAAGAACTTTGCAAACTGACAGGACTGAGTTTTCTGCTGCAATTTCTAGTGCATTTGTTGATACCACGTCGTCCTTCCATTCTTTTCTGTAGCTTTCTAACTGTTGAAGCAAACTGTTGTGGGCGGCACGGTGGCACAGTGGTTAGCACTGCTGCCTCACAGCGCCAGAGACCCGGGTTCCATTCCCGCCTCAGGCGACTGACTGTCTGGAGTTTTCACATTCTCCCCGTGTCTGCGTGGGTTTCCTCCGGGTGCTCCGGTTTCCTCCCACAGTCCAAAAATGTGCAAGTCAGGTGAATTGGCCAAGCTAAATTGCCCGTAGTGTTAGGTGCAGGGGTAAATGTAGGGGAATAGGTCTGGGTGGATTACTCTTCGGCGGGTCGGTGTGGACTTGTTGGGCCGAAGGGCCTGTTTCCACACTGTAAAGTAATCTAATCTAATCAAACAAATGCTTTGTCATTTCAGACAGAAGTTAAGAATCAATGACATTTCTCGGAATCTGGATTCGGAGGCTGGCCGTTTTCATCTCGAAAGGACGTCAGCGTAGCAATTGACAATTCTTTCATGGTCATCGGTAAAGGTTCACTCCAGACATTCGTTGAATTCAAAGCCCAACATTTGCCATAGTGGAAGATGAACCCAGTCGTAGGTCTTTCTTGTTCAATTGATTGCCAGTGAAACAATGAGAAATTTCAGCATCTGAATTTGCATAATTGAGAATGTTTACCTAAATTAATTTAACTCTGAAATTGAATCATTCTGAATGTAAATCTGCAATAATCCAAGTTTAGATTTGTAACAATGTGTTTGGAAGTGAAACTAAATTCATCTAAATTGGAGATTAAATCATTATGAATCAGAGAAAACGAATCTTCCAACTCAGCGATCAAACTTACATCCAGAATCTCAACCTGAGCTACAAATCAGAATCTAAGTAATCTAAAACTGACAATGAATAATTCTCAGCCTTACCTGACATACTGAATTTGTCCCTGAACGTGTATCTGAATCAATGTAACTGAACTCTGAATTAGTTCTACCGTGAAATAGAATCAATAAGAAACCAAACCTCAGGGGAATCAGGGAAAATATGAACCTGAATCTGCGGGGTTCCCATTCTCAAGGTGTGTAATAATCCCAGTAATTCATAATTTGAAGTGGAACCAATGTGAATCTAAATTAAAAGCATTATCAACATGAATCTGAATAAATTTGATTTTGAATCTGATTCAAACCATAACCAAGTCAGAATATTTGTAAGTATGAACTAAATCAACATGTTCCAATCCTTAATAAGGCTCAAGAAAAAAACCCAGCAAATCATATGACATTCTTCACAATGCAAAAAAGGCAAAGACCTACTGATGTTAGAAATCTGAAACAAAAACAGAAATTGCTGGAGAAACTCTACTGGTCAATCGGCATCTCTGGAGAGAAAGCAAAGTTAATGTTTTGAGTCCAGTAACACTTCTTTACAATGCGAATCTGATTATTTGAGAATTTCAGTCATTCTCATATGAAACTAAATCATTCTGCATCGGAATCTGAGTTTTTTTCTGAATGTGAATATGGGTGAATGTAAATCGGATGTTAACCGACTCTGGATGTTCATCTGAATGCATAGAAAGTGAAAACTGATTTAATCTAAATGTGACACAAAAGCCAAGCTGAATCCATATGTGCGTTATTCTGAACGTGAACGTGAATTGGAATAAATATGAATCTGAAGCTGACTCGGTTACAAGCACTCAGTTTGCATTTTCACCCGCGTGACTTGCCTGCTAACCTCCTTAAATGTTTGGGTCAAACATGGACTAATAAGTTATGCTCAGGGTGAGGTGAAAATGGCTTCGCTCACAACAAGGCAAGTATTGACTGAGTGCATCATCAACGCCTCCCAGTAAAATTCCTCTCAATGAGAATCATAGGGGAACTCTTTATTGGTTGAAGTCACACCTAGCACAAAATAAACTCATTGTGTTGTTTGGGGGTCAATCATCTCAGCACCTCGATATAAATTCAGGAGTTGTACAGGAGCATGCCTTAGGTGCAACCATATTTCGCCCTTTCTCCAAGTGCCCATTTGATTGCACAATAACTAACACCATTTGCGACACTTCAGACACGGATAAATACAGTCTGTCATAGACACATTGGTCATAGCCGTTTTCAGCACATGATGAGGACATTGGACATATCGTATACACGATGGGAAAGAAAGTTCTGAATGCTATCATCCCATTTTCCAACTTTTGGCCAATCAGTCTGGACGTGAAATGCTACTTACATGGTGCAAGAATTCTGATTCAACCATCCTTTCAAGGAATGTGTTCCAGAGTTGCAGCACCCTCCGATTAAATAAAACAACAAAAACTCCTCTTACCTCCTGCACCTTAATTTAAACCAGTAGTTTAGTCCAATAGTATCCCTTCCACAACGTGGTGACTCGAACAGCATGAAGTACTTCAGTTGTGAATTAAACATCATTTTATGTTGCCCCGGCATTATCTTGTTGTTCTTCTACTGAATAATTTGGTTCGTAAAAGCAAACTCTCTGGACACAAGGCAGATCTTTCTGCAGAAGAAGTCCATGATTTTCAAGATATTCCGTCATTCTGAAAATGGTCAAGCCTGTTCGATTTCAGTAAATACAAAAATCGATATAGGCATTGCAGAGGACAATGAGGGAAGCAGTGAACATCATTTATCTGGACTGTAATGTAATACAATGTCCTACCATGGTGCATTTAACAATCTAGTTGGAAGTTTATTGGATCATCATAGGCAACATTGTTTTACAAATGGCAGTACTCGTGTCACCGCCCCATGGATTTGAACCCATTTCCCCATATAAATCTTTGAAATATATATTTATCTCTTTAATCTTGTTGGCCCTCTGCTGTTTTGCTTGTGGCTCAGGTAGTAATCTGGAAATTATTGCATTTTTGGGGCTGTTTATTCATTTAGCCTCTACTTGTTCATATTCCGTGAGCAGAACCGCTTTCCTCTTTCTACCTATATCATTGACATCTCTATGGACCAACGGTAGATCTTTTACCTCCCAATCCAAGTTCCTTTTCCATCCAAGCATGATATTCTGAAGCTGGGCTCTAGGCAGTTGGTATTGCCTTCAGGTCTCTGAATCCTGGCCACGAAGAGCAGGGCCTATTGCTCTGATCATCTTTTCTCTCCTCTCCCAATCATGTGTTATGTGTAGTTTGCTCATTCTCCATGCAATCCCCCCCCCCCCCCCCCCCCCCCTCAATGTGAGACAGGAACAACACTCTTCATGAGGGAGGTCCAGGATTCTGATCCTGAAGGAACGGCCAATGTATTTCCAAGTCGGGATGGTGAGGGGCTCGGAGGGGAACCTGCTGAGGGGGTGCTGTTCACAGGGGCTGGATCTCACCGATTCCTGGTCAAATCCCATTCCAATTCTGTTCTACCACTCGGGTTCTCTCACTACCTCGCACTCATTCACTCCCTCTTCTTCCCTCTCTCTCTCTGACTGCCTTGAGATGCAGCCCTATTCTTATTAAATGTTGGGTTTCCAATGAGGGTTTGGGGTGGGGGTGCGGGGAGGGGTGCAAGTGAGTGAGAGAGATAGATTAATAGAGAGAGAGAGAGAGAGACTGACAGAGAGAGAGAGAGAGAGAGAGAGAGAGACTGACAGAGAGAGAGAGAGAGAGAGAGA
>NC_057726.1:69240607-69286901 GCF_004010195.1 Chiloscyllium plagiosum | reverse complement strand
GTGAGCACCAGGGGCGTTCTGTCCTTGTTGCGGTTGGAGGGGTTGAGTCTGAGGGCGGAGGTATGGGATGTGGATGAGATGCGTTGGAGGGCATCTTTAACCACATGGGAAGGGAAATTGCGGTCTCTAAAGAAGGAGGCAACCTGGTGTGTTCTATGGTGGAACCGCTCCTCCTGGGAGCAGATACAGCGGAGGCAGAGGAATTGGGAACAATCTCCTTCCCCACTGACCTATTGTACTCTAGGCTACTCTCTCCCCACCCCCACCCTCCTCTAGCTTATCTCTCCATGCTTCAGGCTCTCTGCCTTTATTCCTGATGAAGGGCTTTTGCCCGAAACATCGATTTTCTCTCCACTGACACTACCCAGACCTGCTTAGATTTTCCAGCAAAATCTTAGCAGGTCTGGGTACCTCGAGTCAGAGAAAGCAGAGTTAATGCTTTGGGTCCAATAATCCTTCTTCAGGACTTCAGTTTTAACTTACTGAGTTTTCCCAGCAATTTCTGTGTTTGTTTCTGATTTCCTGCATCTGCAATTCTTTGGTTTTTTTTGCTCTTTGTCACACCTTCCCGACCCTGATCACTGGCAGAATTGGAGATAGTTAATCTAAAAAGCGTGACTGCCTCATGAAACACAGCATCCAGGTAACCCTTCCAGATGCATTGTAGTGTTGGAAGTCATATCTACATGATCAATTCTGAGCTGCGTTTCTCAAGCAACCAAAACTTGCTATAAACATGATCTCTTCGAACCACAAAGCTATCCACCTGTTCACTCATCGTGCAGGCACAACACAGCGCCTGGCACTATATCACTATTTTATTTAGTTATTTCTTAGTTTGTTTGTTTTTTAAATTTCCGACTAGTCTTCTAGTTTCTAATCTGTAAATATTTCTCCTATTTACCTTCAATCTGAAAATGAACGATAATAGACCGTCAAATTAACAGCTATTATCAGTCACTGAACTGAGGAGTTTTCTCTGATGTCACTTTTCATATTTATTAGTGCCAAACTCTTATTATGACAAGCAGAGATCCAGCCTTTTGGGGGTAAATAGAAAATGTGATGTTGTATCACATGAAATTAGATTTGAACATTCCCCACTGACCCTACGTCTGTACCTTCATTAATATTTGACTGAGCTCCGTGGAAATACTTCTATCATATTACAGTGAGGTAATCTTGACATTAGTCCAAAATCTTACTGACGGATTTTCGCTTTAAGCCATTAAGCCGGACTCTGAACTATTCAAGTTGCTATGGCATAAATGTGCACAGTTCAGGTTTCATATTTATATTTCATATTTCCATACTAGTTTTAGTATGGGAAGGCAAATTGTACCGGCGCAGACTTGGAGAGCCGAATGGCCTGTTCTTGCGCTGTATTGTTCATTGTATGTTGTTAAATACTGAACGTGATATCGCAGGCCCCTTGTTTGGCTGTGCGATATATTGCTGCGGAAATCCAATCACCCCGGGAGCAACGTGATGAAAAACTTGGAAGGTTCGAGGAAGAATGGGGGCGCAGTTCACACAGAAACGTGACACTGTCTTCAGTAATTCAGATGCCAGAGAGCTAGCTGAAGGTCTGAGATCAAAACAGTGCATGAAGTATCAGTTAATAGATGGTGCAGATAGATTGAAACGAGCAAACAAATGGTGAGCAGGTGCGTAAGGGATTACTTGTGTTTGGAATCAAGTATTTGGAGAAAGATCATGAACTGGTGCAAAAGCTGACAGAACACAGAGCTAACGCACTGATGGGCACACAAACATGCAACGTGAAGAATTTACGTGGCAATCATTCATCAGAGCAAGGTAAACTCAGTAAAATACAACACATAAACGTGTAATCCACAAGTAATCCACAAGTAATCCCAATACACACGAGCCGTCACACTCAGACACACAGATAACACAAGGTACTCATACAAGATAAACACACACAATCAAAACACAAGTGGCACACTTTCAAAACGTATATGCTATGATGAGAAAACTTATCCATCTATATAATACCCTTATAGACATGCCAAAAGTGAGTAATTCACGGGAGCCTCTCCTCAGCAAAATTGTTAGAGATCACCAGGGAAAGCTTTTAACCATGTGGATTTTACACAACCAGTTCCATACATAGGAAAGCAGCACTGCGGCTCAGTCAACAGCAGCCAATCACCCAATCACAAATAAATTAATTACACAATAACGAACAGTAGAATTCATCAATAGCATGATGATCACTCACCCTGAGTAGGTCTCAGCAATAATGTATAGCACCATCACCTGCAGCACTGGCGTAATCTCAGCAGAAACTCTGAGTCATAGCAAGCAACATTGAGTTTCCACTAAAAGAAGCACTCACATCGTAGCCATCAGCACTAAACACTCACTGGGATCACCATCACAAAGTCGGACATTATGAAGTGATACCAACAGAAGTGCTGAGTCACCAGAGAAAAAAGAAGAAATCTCCTTGCAGTAATTATCATAGTCAATGAAAGCAAGATCAAATGCAAATTTTCCATCATGAGCAGTTCTGTCAACCAGACACAAGCATCAGGTACATGTCAATACCTGCACCTGTTAACAATAGTGTACTGAATCAGTAAAGAACAGGAAATAGATCGGCAGCAGAGATTTAAAAAAAGCAACAAAAACAGCTAACATTGCACAATCGCCAGCTGCATTATACTGTGACCATATGCAGGGCAGTTAGCAAAATCGCTTCCCCCATTGGGTATAGGGTTTTGAAAGAAAATTTGTTAACGTTTTGTTTAATGTGGAATCATGTTCCATTCCATTATTTCTATGAATGGGGCGAGAATCAAACGTGCCTATCAATTTCAGAGTGCCATTGTTAGGTCAAAGTGTATTGGACTCAACACCAAATCACCACAGTTTTGTTTTTCAAAAAAAAATTACAATACTACCAGAACTTGTGGTTGAGTTTCCACAGTACATATTCATCCTAAAGCCCGGAGATGCAGTGATAACGGTGAATTAAAACTGACTCTGTCATTATACTGCCATGAATATGCGAGCACGAATTGGACAATTCGCTAAGAACTGGAACAATTCAGAAACTTTCAGTGCATACAAAAATGCATATTGTGTTCAGCGTCAACGAGAGGGGAGTGGATTAAAGTTCCACAATATACTTTCAATTCTAACATCGACCAGAACAGAGTCCTGATGTTGCGGTTCAGTTATATTTGCTAAGATTTACTGCAACGCCCTCAATGCCATAACGTTTTCAGGTGCTTCTATCCATCTTTTTTAAGTGAGTTGCAGAGAGAGTTTATGTTCATCGATTTTGGTCAAAATGCCTGTGCTTGCAATATCGTGGTCCCTTTTAATCCTGGGTATTATTTACACAGGTATACGAAATATGACTTGCTTTATAAATAGGTAAAAACAATGACTGCAGATGCTGGAAACCAGAGTCTAGATTAGAGTGGTGCTGGAAAAGCACAGCAGTTCAGGCAACATCCGAGGAGCAGTAAAATCGACGTTTTGGGCAAAAGTCCTTCATCAGGAATACAGGCAGAGAGCTTGAAGGGTGGAGAGGTAAGTGAGAGGAGGGTGGGATTGGGGAGAAAATAGCATAAAGTACAATAGGTGAGTGGGGGAGGGGATGAAGGTGATAGGTTAAGGGGAGGGTGGAGTGGATAGGTGGAAAAGAAGATAGGCAAATAGGACAAGTTCATGGGGACAGTGCTGAGCTGGAAGTTTAGAACTGGGGTGAGGTGGGGGAAGGGGAAATGAGGAAACCGTTGAAGTCCACATTGATGCCCTGGGGTTGAAGTGATCCAAGGCAGAAGATGAGGCGTTCTTCCTCTCGGCATCGGTGGTGAGGGAGCGGCGGTGAAGGAGGCCCAGGACCTCCATGTCCTCGGCAGAGTGGGAGGGAGAGTTGAAATGTTGGGCCACAGGGCGGTGTGGCTGATTGGTGCGGGTGTCCCAGAGATGTTCCCTAAAGCGTTCTGCTAGGAGGCATCCAGTCTCCCCAATGTAGTGGAGAGCGCATCGGGACAACAGATACAATAAATGATATTGGGAATGTACAGGTAAAACTTTGATGGATGTGGAAGGCACCTTTAGGGCCTTGGATAGAGGTGAGGGAGGAGGTGTGTGCGCAGGTTTTACAATTCCTGCAGTGGCAGGGGAAGGTGCCAGGATGGGTGGGTTGTAAGAGGGTGTGGACCTGACCAGGTAGTCACGGAGGGAGTGGACTTTGCGGAAGGTGTAAAGGGTGGGGAGGGAAATACATCCCTGGTGGTGGGTTTCGTTTGGATGTGGCGGAAATGTCGGCGGATGTTTTGGTTTATGCTTTATAAATAGCAAAGTGAGTAAAGGAAACTGCAGACATTTCTGCATTGAAAGGTTTCATGCTTATATATGTGTGTGTGTTTCTTCTTTTGCTGACAGCTGCCAAAGAAACCCCTTTCTCTGTAACTCAGATCTCTGCATGCCTGACTGAAGTGGAAGGTACAAATGTGTCCATGTATTGTTCCATTCCGCTATTCAGTCATAACTCAGCAGTAGAAGTTTCCTGGCAGAAAGGCGACCAGGGCCAAACTTTGGATCTGACAGCAGAGCCAAGGAAAATAATGTTACCATTCAAGCAAGGATCTACTGAGCTCCAGCTGCTGAATCCACATTTCCAGGACTCTGGAATCTATTATTGCAGCATTAGGGTCTCGGGCAGGAAGATTTTCAATGGAAATGGGACAGGGCTGATCGTACATCGTGAGTGTCACTGAACTCTGATTGGGCCAGTGTAAACATACACAGCACTGAAGAGATATTTCATGGAATAAAATAACAGACAACTGTGCTGGTTGTGAGATCTTTTGCGCGTTTCTGGCCAGCACTATATGCAGTGAATCATCGAGTCATGGAGATGTACAGCACGGAAACTGACCCTTTGGTCCAACATGTCCATGTCGACCAGGTATCCTTACCTAATCTAATGCCATTTGTCAGCACTTGGCCCATATAACTCTATACTGTTCTTATTTATATACTCCTCCAGATGCTTTTAAATGCTGTAATTGCACCACCCTCCACCACATCCTCGTGCAGTTAATTCCATTCTCACACCACCCTCTGCATGAAAAAGTTGTCCTGACGTCCGTTTTAAATTTTACCCCTCTCACCCCTCTGGTTCTGAACTCCACCACCCCAAGGAAAAGACATTGTACATTTGCCATATCCATGCCCCTCATGACTTTATAGACGTCTATAACGTCTCTGATGCACCAGGGAAAATAGGCACACAAATGCAGCCTTTCCCTATAGCTCAAATCCTCCAACCCTGGCAACATCCTCATGAATCTTTTCTGAACCCTTTCAAGTGTCACAACATCTTTCCGATAGGAAGGAGACCAGAATTGCAATATTCCAAAAGTGGCCTAAACAATGTCATGCATAGCCGCAACATGACCTCCCAACTCCTATACTCAGTGCTCTGACCAATAAAGGAAAGCATACCAAATGCTTTCTTCATCATCCTATCTACCTGAGACTCCACTTTCAAGGAGCTATGAACCCGCACTCCAAGGTCTCTTTGTTCAGCAACACTCCCTAGGACATTACCATTAAGTGTATAGGTCCTGTTTTGATTTGCCTTTCCAATGTGCAACACCTCACATTTACCTAAATTAAACTTCAATGGCCTCTCCTTGACCCATTGACCCATCTGATCAAGATCCCAATACACTCTGAGGTAACATTCTTCTCTGTCAACTATATCTACAATTTTGGTGTCATCTGCAAACTTACTAACTATATCTCCTATGTTCACACCCAAGTCATTTAGATAAATGACAAAAAGCAGTGGACCCAGCACTGAACCGTGTGGCACACCATTGGTCGCAGGCTTCCAGTCTGAAAGGCAACCCTCCATGACCACCCTCTGCATTCTACCTTCGAGCCAGTTCTGTAACCAATGGCTAGTTCTCCCTGTACTCTACGAGATCTAATCTTGCTGACCCGTCTACCACGAGGAACCTTGTCGAACGCCTTACCAAAATCTCTTTAGATCATGTCCACTAATCTGTCCTCATCAATCCTCTTCGCTATTTCTTCAAAAAAAATAAACCAAGTTCATGAGATGCAATTTCCCACACACAATGACATGCAGACTATCCCTATTCAGTCCTTTCCTTTCCAAATGTATGTAAATCCTGTCCCTCGGGATTCCCTCCAGCAACGTGTTCACCACTGATATGAGGCTCACCAGTCTATAGTTCCCTGGTTTTTCTTTGCCACCTTACTTAAATAGTGGCACCATATTAGCCGATCTCTAGTATTCTGGCACTTCACCTGTGACTACTAATATCTCAGCAAGAGGCCCAGCAATCACTTCCCTTGCTTCCCAGAGTTTTGGGGTACAACTGATTAGTTCTTGGGGATTTATCCACTTTTACGCATTTTAAAACATCCAGCACCTCTTCCTCTGTAACATGGATATTTTTCAAGATGTCACTATCAATTTCCCGACATTTTATATCTTCTCTGTCCTTCTCCACAGTGAACACTGATGCAAAATACTCATTTAGTATCTCCCCATCTCCTGCAGTTCCACACGTCGGCTGTCTTGCTGTACTTTGAGGGACCCTATTCTCTCCCTAGTTAACCTTTTATCCTTAAATATACTTATAAAATCCCTTTGGATTCTCGTGTTTGCCAAAGCTATCTCATGTCCCATTTTTGCCTTCCTGATTTCCCTCTTATGTATACTCTTACTGCCTTTATCTTCTTCTAAGGATTCACTCGATCCCTGTTGTCTATATCTGACATATGCTTCCTTTTTTTCTTGAGCAAAACCTCAATTTCTCTCTCAGCCAGCATTCCCTACACCTACCAGCTTTGTCTCACCCAAACAGGAATACACTGTCTATGGACTCTCGTTATCTCATTTTTGAGGGCTTCCCATTTTCCAGCTGTCCCTTTACCTGCAAATATTTGCCCCCAATCAACTTTTTAAAGTTCTTGCCCAATGCGGTCAAAATTAGCCTTCCTCCAATTTAGTATAATTCAGAAAGCTGGCTACTGTTCGTCAAAGCTCTCGAGTCTAGCATAGCTATTTAAATATCTCTCACTAGTTTAAAGAATTTAAAATAATATGGACATCCTGTGGGTACATCAAATACTAATTCCTATTGCATATATATCACAATTGCCTTGACTATGCAATTTAGTGAAGTTATCTTTAATTGCTACTTTTGAGATTATAAAAATATTTGTGCTGTGTTCTCACTCATCAATTTGTAGCATTCTGATCCCACCATGGTGAAGGAAGGGTGATGTGTGTTCGGTCAAGTCTTCTTTTAACTGTGCAGAGAAATCAGCTGTGCTTGTTCTCCCTTGCGGCCTTCCCTCCTGCCTTTGTTGGCATTAAGCCCAGGGATTTGAGAGTTTGTGTTTTAAAAGGCTTGTCAAGGAACACAGTGCATTTTGTAGATGATGCTTGCTGCAAGCAGAGTGACCCTAATAGAGTGATTATATACTGCCCTGTGGGTACTGTCATCGATAGATTTTATTCAGACTACTGTAGAATATTGTTGCAGTTATGTGCATACAGAATTTAGCGGGTATTGCATCATAATCTTCTTTTGTAGCTGGCAAAGGGTAGACCCCTGAGTCATATGTCACAGAATCCATGCAGTTTCTGGCCGCACAATTCTGGCTAACTGTCTTTTTCAAACATGGAAAAAACAGAAATTGCTGGAAAAAAAGCTCAGCAGGTCTGGCAACTTCTAAAGGGATAAATCAGAAGTAACGCTTCGGTTCCTCAGAAGTCTAAGTTCTGTTCGTTCTTTCTGAACTCCAGTATCCGCAGTTCTTCTGTTTCTTTTCAAACATGGAAAAATGTTAGTTGAAGTGATGCTCATTTACTGTAAATGATCCATCGCATCATCGCAAAAATAAAAATGGATTCATGCCACAGTAAAATCCTTATTTGGATTCATTTCATTCATTAATGTCATTGAGCTATGGAGCTCCACTCTATTTATTATTAGCAGAGTCTTTCTCTGATTGGCCACGGAATTAACCAGGGTGCAGCAATGGAATCAAGCAGGATACAGTACGCTTCAGGAATGGAATGGTGCCAGCCTTGTTGAGTTTCTCCAGCAATTTCTGTTTTTGCTGCAGTGTATCAGTAAGTAAATTACAAAATTGGAAATAGGGGATGGATAATTTGTACTGAATGAAAGTAAAACAAACCTACGCCAAGACAGCAACATTATAAATTGTCCTTTGGACAGTAATGGTTCGAATTGCTGACAATAAATTAGGTCGATGTTAATAGAATTTAGAACATAGAACATTACAACGCAATGCAGACCCTTCGGCCCTTGATGTTGCACTGACCTGTGGAACCAATCTGAAGTGCATCTAATCGACACTATTCCATTTTCATCCATAATTTATCCAATGACCATTTAAATGCCCTTAAAGTTGGCGAGTCTACCACAGTTGCAGGAAGTGCGTTCCACGCCATTACTACTCCCTGAGTAAAGAATCTACCTCTGGCATCTGTCCCACATCTATCACCCCTCAAAATAAAGCTATGTCCCCTCGTGCTAGCCATCACCATTTAAGGAAAAAGGCTCTCACAGTCCACCCTATCTAATCCTCTGACCATCTTGTAAGTCCCTATTAAGTCGTCTCTCAAACTTCTTCTCTTTAAGCCTGAAGTACCTCACCCTTTCCTCATAATACATTCCCTCCATGCGAGGCAACATTTTGGTAAATCTCCTCTGCATTCTTTCCAATGCTTCACACCCATCCTATAATGTGGCAACCAGAAGTGTACGCAATACTCCAAGTGAGGCTGCACCAGAGTTTTGTACAGCTGCAACATGACCTCCTGGCTCCAAAACTCAATCCCTCTACCAATAGAACTTAACACATTGTATGCCTGCCTATCAACCAGAATAAAGAACTTTCAGGTATCGATGCGCATGGACACTGGGATCTCTCTGCTCATTCACACTACCAAGAACCTGACCATTAACCCAGGACTCTGTATTCCTGTTACTCCTTCCAAAGTGAATCACTTCAGACTTTTCCACATTAAACTCCATTTACCAACTCTCAGCCAAGCTCTGCAGCTGATCTGTATCCCTTTGTAACCTACAATATCCTTTTGCACTCATCACAGACTTTAGTGTCATCCACAAAATTTACTAACCCATCCTTCGACACTCTCATCCAGGTCATTTATAAAAAATAAGAAACAGCAGTGACCCCAAACTAGATCTTTGCAATACACCACTAGTAACTGAACTCCAGGATGAACATTTCCCAACAACCATCACTCGCTGCCTTCTTACAGCAAGCCAATTTTTGATCCAAACTGCTAAATCACCCTCAATCCTATGCCTCTGTATTTTGTGTAATAGGTAACCGTAGGGAACCTTTACTGAAATCCATATACACCACATCAACCACTTTACCTTCATTCACCTGTCTGGTCACCTTCTCAAAGAACTCAAAAAGCTTTGTGAGGCCTGACTTACCCTTCCAAAACCGTGTTCACAATTCATAACCAAATTATTTCTTTCTAGATTATTATAAATCCTATCTGCTCTAATCCTTTCCAACCCTTTACCCAGAACTGAAGTAAGGCTCACTGGTCTATAATTACCAGTGTTGTCTCTGCTCCCCACCTTGAACAAGGGGACATTTGCTATCCTCAAGTCTTCTGGCAGACAATGACAACACAAAGGTCAAAGCCCAAGGACCTGCAATCTCCTCTCTAGCTTCCCAGAGACTTATGATCACTGCCTCTGAAGGATTCCTTCATCATATGCTCCCTTATCAAGTCTGCCTCATTGCACAGCACTAAATCCAGTATTGCCAGTTCCCTAGTAGACTGTACCACAAGCTGCTCCAAAAGGTCATCTAGTAGACATTCCAAAAAATCTTTTTCTAGCAATCCAACACCAAACTTGATTTTCCCATTTCACCTGCGTATTGAACTCCCCCATAATCACTGTAACGTTGTCTTTTTTGCACACCTTTTCTACCTCCTGGCGTATCATAGAATCATGGGATCGCCTCAGTGAAATTAAGTCTTTACTGTAATCCAATGCTATTCTGCAAGACATGAATTGAAACAGGGATGAATTGAAGACAATTTCATGAGACAAGGTCATCCATAGGAACGACCCACAAAAGAAATACTGTTCCTTCAGAGGATAACTTTTTGCCCACTGCATGCTATTTAGGTAATTAGAGAACTGGAATGGCATCATAGCCTGATGCTTCGCAAACTTAATGCATAAAGCATTTTGTGAAAACCGAGATGAACAAAGAAATGCTTTGACAAAATAGTTTTCAGTCAGCATGGGGTATGGGGTGATAGGGTGGTAAAGCGAATACATCAGGGATTAGGTTTAACTCCTCGAAATAAAATGCCCAATTTTAAAGGGGGCTTTTGGAAGTGGAATGTAGTTTGATGTATTGCTTATGAGAACACATTCACAATTAGTGCCCGATGGCAAGGGCCTAGTGGTATTATATGGAGTCACATGCTGACATCCCGCCATGGTAACTGTTTTCCATTGCTGGAAAAGTCCATCTGCTACACAAAACTCCTTTGGGGAAGGAAATTGTCCCCCTTGCCTAGTCTGGCCTACGTGTGATTCCCGAGTCACTGCAAAGTGGTTGCCTTTAACTGTTCTCAGGGCAGTTGGAGAGGTTTATTTATTACTCTCACGTTTATCGAGGTACAGGGAAAGGTGTGTTACGTGCTCTACAGGCAGATGGTACCATACAAGTGCATCAGGGTAACAGAACACAGTGCAGGATACTATGTTACAGCTGTCTAGAAGGGACAGGGAGAGATCAGCATTAACATTAAAGAGGTCCATTCAAATGTCTGATAACACCGGATAAGAATCTGTTCATATGTGTATACAAACGTTTATAACTTCAGCCCGACGGAAGAGAGTGGAAGAGAGTGTAGCAGGTATGTTTGTGTGTGTGTGGCGGCGGCGGGGGAATCGGGAAGGGGTCTTTGATTATGTTGGTTGCTATTCCGATGTAGCTGGGGGAATAAATTCGAACATAGTCAGCGACACCCACATCCGTGAATGAATTTTTTAAAATTCCAGCTGCCAATTTGTCAATCTAATGTAGTTTCGATTAAAGAACACGAAGTTGAGGTTGTTAGAAGCCGTGCACGCTCTTTCACTTGCTCTTTCACGCTCTTTCGCCGTGCACCTGCTAGAAAAATAGGCTCTATGTTGGAATACATAGAATAGTCACTATGGTCCAGACTAATTTAGAAGAAACCTTGATACAAACCAATAAGTAACGCAGAAAATGATGTGAGATAGGAGTAACACACCTTGAAATGCAGCTGATAATGTGCGTTTCAGTCTTAACAGTCTCAAACGCAACTGGAAAGGGAATGAAGAAACATCAAGCGCCCAGAGATCACATTTCAGCGATGCTAGAGGATGAGAAAAGGTTCAAAACTAATTTCACACATTTTTTCCAACAAAGCCTCACGTTGGGACAAAGTCTCAGAAATTCATTATATACACCAAGAATGTTGCCAAGGATCTTCGAAAATACAGATTACAATCTATCACGATTCCCTCAGTGTCACTGGGTCAAAATCCAGCATTTCCCTCCTTAATGGCATTAGACAAATGGATTACAGCAGTTCAAGAAGTCACCTCCACCACCACCTTCTCAAGGGCAACGGCAGAAGGAGTAATAAATTCCTTGCGCCAATGACAGAACAATAATTGTAGAAAAATATTATAAAGAGTTGAGAAATTAGATCGTTTGAACAGACACAGCAGGCTGGACCCCACCTCATTTTCAGTTCAGCAGTCGACAAACACTTCCTAAGAAGGTGTAATATTTTCAAAACAAATTAGTTCAGTATCGAAATGATCTTCTTGTCTTCATACAAATATTAATTGATGGAAGCCACCGTTTACGGAGTGGAACCCAATTTAAGGCTCAGTTAATCAGAATGCGCCTGGTCGATGTTTTCAATCTCCACAAGTCTTTCCTTGTGATGGAAATATTCGGTTGTGTTTGTTCAGTCTTTGGATGCAGGTGTCACGAGCACTTATTCCTCTCTATTTCTACATTCCCATAAACATCAACTTTGTCCAGGTAACGGCATTGCAAGGTATAATTAATTCTCACAAACTTATGATTATGAAAGCAGAATGAAAATGAACATGTTCTGTTCGGCTGGGGCGAACCTCTGCATGATAGCTCATTTTTTCCCACAGGAAATTCACGTCATTTGGTATAAAAATGATATCCTAATTACATCTGAGATCAACGCCACGAAAGTATGGAAAGATGGGAGTTTATTTAAAGTTTTCAGCGTTCTCAATCATCTGGAGAGCGGATTGGTTTATATGTGCCGGATTTCCCACACAGCCCTCCAGCTCCCAGCCAGTGTCAGCTGCACGATTCAGAGTGAGAAATGTGAACTTTTAATACTGTTTCCATGTTCCTAGTTTTGTGTGACGCCTTGTGACCTATGTGAACCAGTTTAAAACATGACAGTGAAAAGCGCCACTCTGTTTTCTCTTTTGTTTTTATTTGGAATGATATTTGACAACATGTTGCGACGTAAATTTAGTGGTATAACTTAGAATGCAGACTATAAATTTCATGGCTAATGGATTTCAATGTTATTAATGTTTGAACAGCTACGTTTTGGATCCACGAAACATCACTATCAGGCTCATCGCATTTCACAGCTTCCAGTGACTTTCTGCGTCGAGCTTTCTGCATGACCCCTCATGATACATGCCTCTGTGCAGGCCTGAGAATTAGATTAGATTCCCTACTGTGTGGAACCAGACTCTTCGGCCCAACCAGTCCACACCGACCCTCTGAAGAGTAACTCGCCTGGACCCATTTCCCTCTGACTAATGCCCCTAACAATTCACCTGACCTGTACATCTTTTGACTGTTGAATCGTTGAGGATCATTTTTAAAAAGAATTTAGTTAGATTTAGATATGATCCAAACAGAGCTAATGAGCGTGTTAGGATGTTAACAATGTGAGCTAACTGAGTGTAAGAGAAATGGTGTGATTGCATACAGAAAACTAAACACCTGCAATCACTGATATAAGACTGTGACAAATATTAAATTACCGGTTGACGAACACGGTCAAATCAATTTTTAAAAATCGGTTCTAATTATCGTGTAATTGGTAAATGCCTATCTCAGCACTGCAACCCAGTCCTGGGCACTTGATGAGAAAAATCTTAACGTTCATAGTTTACTGCAGGTTATTTGAAAAATCCGCAGTTAACGTGATTTCTACATTTGAAATGGATAACCATCAGGAGGCATTCATTCCTCAATGACTGTGTACATGTAGCTTTTAGTTACTATCCCAGTCCTATAATTAAGGTCAATAGATTTTCCCTTATCATTTTATTTTATATTTTTGTATCCCTTTAGGGTCATGGCCTTTGTACAAGAGACTACCTTGACCTTAAAAGGAAATGGAGTCCTGCTTGTTGTGACTGATCGTCACTGTCTTCAAAATGATTTAATTTCTCCAGCCTTTAGGGTAATTTTGAATAATTAATTTTCTATAACTGGACAAAGCTATTCAATTAAATTTAAAAGACATCTCCTATATAATTATATTTAGAGATATGGCACACAATTGCGCATCAAACTTGATCACAACATATTGAGATATGGATCATGAACCTGAGTAACATTTGAAAATTATTGTGAATTTTCATCTGTCACACTTTGTCAGTCTAAAATTTATCCTTTTATGCAACCCAATGGAATATAGTATGGAGTGTGCATTTCACCCTTCATGAAAGAGCATGACCAATTGGCGGCACGGTGGCTCAGAGATTAGCATTGTTCCACAGTGCCAGGGAACTGGATTCAATTCCAGCTTGGGGTATTTCTCTGTGTGGAGTTTGCACATTCTTCCCGTGTCTGTGTGGGTTTCCTCTGGGTATTCCAGTTTCCGCCCACAATTCAAAAATGTGCAAGTTAGGTGAATTGGCTATGCTAAATTGCCCATAGTGTCCAGGAGTGTGTAGGTTAGGTGTATTACTCAGGGGGAAATGTAGAGTAATAAGGTTGGGGAATAGGTTTGGGTGGGAGCGTCAGTGTTGACTATTTGGGCCAAAGGGCTGGTTTCCACACTGTAGGGATTTTCTGCAGCAAACTTGTTGCCCTGTCTTTTTTGTGTGACTTTGTTTAATCATTTAAAACCATATCCTCTATAAAATACAAATGTATAACTGTTTCTATATCTTCTAGGTAACAGGAATTTTCCCTACGTCATGGTGTCTAGATGTGCAGTGGGCGGGTTAATAATTCTATTGTTTCTAATTCTTGTCAAGCAATGGGCATCAGGCAAAACTGGAGGTAAGTCCTGATACAACCCAGTTTACTTGTTTTGTTTAATCTATTCATTGTTGCATGTTGTAGCAGAGACCGTGTGACGTGCAGACTCAGGTCTAGATAATCACAGCAATGCAGATATCTGCATAAGCAATCGGCTTCCAGGGGCTCAGAACTCAAAAGCGGACAAAGCCTGAAAAGGAACCCTCAACAATATGTCGGCATCTAAATATTAAGGGTGTTTGTCCTATCCCCCCTAGTCCAGGAACTCCCCACATACGTTCGAGACACCACCCACGCCCTCCACCTCCTCCAAGACTTCCGTTTCCTGCCTGAATTGCTGTGCTCTTCCAGCACCACTGATCCGGAATCTAAATATTAAGGTCAGCCGTGGCTTTGCTCTTTACAGTAACTGACCGATGATAATGTGAATGCTGTAGATTAAATATTATTAATGCTGCAACAAGGAAGAGGATCAACCTTGACCGAGGAAGTGTGAAAAATGCATTTTGAAAGATCGTATCTGATACATAAGTAGAACCTGATGTTATTTTGTATTGATATCGAATCTGGTCATCATGCATTAGGTTCATGATACTTCTTATTGTTGATACCAGTTTCATTCTCCAATAGGAGCAGAAATTACCGAAAACATACTAGACCAGTTGGAGGGGCAGGTTTGAATCTCGTGCAATCAGAAATTGGAATATGCTTTAAAATGGAATTATAATTATAATAAAACTATGACAATAGCAGTACAACTCCTCCTTATGCCAGAACAAACTGTGAAGATTACCGAGTTAGAAGAAACTGAGGACTGTAGATGCTGGAGATCAGAGTCGAGAATGTGGTGCTGGAAAAGCACAGCAGGTCAGGCAGTATCTGAGGAGAGAAGAACTGAAGTTTTGGGCATAAGCTCTTCATCAAGAGTCCTCGGATGTTGCCTAACCTGCTGTGCTATCACCGAGTTAGTATTTCTTTTACTTCGTTCTTTTGCATCCCATGTTATTGTAATCAATCCCTCATGAGTGCAGCATCAGAACCCACTTGCGAGTAATCTATCAATTCTCACAGACATTGATGTTTGTTCTAGTGCTTTATCTCAGAGCAAGCTAGACAACTATTCAACTATTTGAAGTACCCTATTCTAGATCAGTTCTGTTTCAACTGACATTCTCACCCAGAACCTCAGGCAGGATAACCATCTGTGCCAGGAGACACTGAGGCCAACTGCGTTTTTCCTGTAGTTTCAGGACTTGTGACTTGGATGATTCTAAACTTTCAGTAAGTGCCTTGAGATCTATTATTTAATTTGGCAATGATTTAATCTGAAAAAGGAGTAGCAAATTATACGCAAACAAATTGCAATGAACGGATATTGGATCAATTGATCCGCTTATGTGGCGATTCTCACATGTATACCACTACTTTGCATCTCCTACCTACAATGCTCTATTCCTCTGTTATAGACCAGATCCTACCCCCTCAAAATATTTTGAGAAGGTAGGCAAGACGCTAACTTTTTCAAATTTCAAAGGCAAATGTAAAGTGTCTGTTCCTGATGACGGTCAAACTACTATTAAACAAACACTATTTATTTAAACACTGTAGTTAAAATACAATCAAAGAAAGAGGAATTTAGAATAATTTAACTCTTAGAAAGTTTAACAGAACAATATATAGTTACTATTACTAATTGACTGCTCTAATATAGTAACATCCCATAAACACACCTCCTTCAGACACAAATTCTCACATGCAGGTCTCCAATCCAGGTGGAAAAATATCAAGAGTATTTGGGGCAGCACAGTGGCTCAGTGGTTTCCACTGCTTCCTCACAGTACCAGAGTTCGATTTCAGCCTCGGGTGACTGTCTGTGTGGAGTTTGCACATTCTCCCCGTGTCTGCGTGGGTTTCCTCCGGGTGCACCAATTTCCTCCCACAATCCAAAGATGTGCAGGTCAGGTGAATTGGCCATGCTAAATTTGTATGGTGTGTAGGTTAGGTATATTAGTCTGGGGTAAATGTAGGGGAATGGGTCTGGGTGGCTTACTCTTTGGAGGGTTGGTGGGGACTTGTTAAGCTGAAGGACTTGTGTCCACACTTCTATTAGATTAGATTAGATTAGGTTACTTACAGTGTGGAAACAGGCCCTTCAGCCCAACATGTCCACACTGACCTGCTGAAGCACAACCCACCCAGACCTACTCCCCTACATTTACCCCTGCCCCTAACACTATGGGTAATTTAGCTTGGCCAATTCACCTAACCTGCACGTTTTTTGACTGTGGGGGGAAACCGGAGCACTCGGAGTAAACCCACGCTGACATGGGGAGAATGTGCAATTATAGGGATTCTAATGCTAAATTGAGAAAAAGAAGCAGTTGAGAGATATTTACGAAGACTCTAATAGTTTCTGCTTCAAGCTAAACCCAAAGACAAAAATCTAGAATGCATGGTGTGTGACAGCTGGCCACACCTAGACTTCTTCCATTGTTCCCACTTCAAAAATTCCCCAAGTCCATACAAGCTGTTTATTCAAGTGGTCTTCATAGCTGGCTGGGCACCGCTGCCTTACAACCTCTCACTGCCCCATAAAAAGTAAAACATGACCTCTTGAAACCCACAGCACCATCATACCTCTCTCCTGGTAAGGATTAACCATGTTGGTTTTTGTATTACTTCATGGTGTTTTTGACATGTGATATGCAAATAGTATTTCCCCAAACATCTATCATCATATCAGGAATGGGATACATGTAAAAAACTCTTCATTTGCTGCTCTTAGTTTCAGTAAACACAGCAAATCTGTAAAATTCAGACATGTAGAAGAGTCCATCAACTATGCCCAGGTATTATTATCGCAGTTATGAGTGCTCAGGTACATGTGTCTAATCTCAACAATGTACAATGACAAAATGGAACATTTCATTTGAACAAAAGATGCAACTGATCTTTCATTGTTGCTCCCTCAGACTAAACAATGTACTGACGGTAAACTGACATATGAATCTGTGGAACCTACCACTTCCCAGAAAAATGAGAAAAATAACAATAAGAAAAGAGGAATGGAATATGCAAAGATCAAGATAAAAAAGTCAACTGGTGAAGCCCAGTTCGTTCAAACAACAACAATGTCCAACAAAGGGCCAGTCACACAGGATCCATCACACAGTGTCTAATTATGGAAACGACCTGCACAGTACTTCTTGGTTATTTATGAGCACATTAACACATGAAGGAATGGAAGGAATCTGCAGAAGATTTACTGAGAGAATGACATTGAGAATTGGCAGAACAGCTGATCTTGAATTCTACGCCTCATTTAAAAGAAACAAAGCAGTACAGTATTCACCAAAGTTTTAAAGTGGGACCAATGAAATGTGAAATCCATTTGTCTATTTGGTTAGGAGTAGATGAAGGTGATTAGTTGGGTCAGTTCTACAACATGATAAAACATAACTTTTTTCACAGTAAGAGCACAGCATGACAGTTCAATCATCTTGACTCTTCTGACAACATTTATGTGTTATGAGAAACTGCTCTCATCATTCATCAAATAATCATGTCAACAAATCCTTATATTCCTTTCTACATCATGCACTTGCCTAGCTCTTCTTGAAGTACACAAATGATCATCATCTCAAAAACTTCATGTGTGAGCAAACTGAAATTACTGAATATTTCTTGGGTAAGCATTAGAAAATCATGACAAGGAGAAGTGGTAGACACTTGAACCCTTGAACTTCCTCTACCATATATTCAGATTATTGTGTGCTTCACTGAAATCTCTTGCCTGTGTCACACCATCTCACACTTTGCACCCCTCGACTCCCTTGTCCATCAAATATCTGCCGAGTATATGCAATATCTACATTCTGAATATATTCTATGGCCCAGCTACAACTAGCTGAAAGGGAAGAGAATGTTAAAGTCCAATCACCTGCTGGAAAAGTAACATTTTTCATTTCAGAGTTACATAGGAAAGCCTTTTTTAAAAATAAACAACCCTTGGATTTAGACTTAAGCACATGCGGAAATATCTTTCTGGTCTTTAGCCTGTTAAATCTGTTTAGCTGTTTCAGGTTGATCTACTTTAATTTTTGATATCTCCAAAGACATTTGCCCAACCTGCACAAGCCCCCCTGATTAAATAGCTCCTTCATTTCAGGAATCTTTTATGACCAATTAGTAATCCAATAATGTCCCATTTTAAGTAAGTATTAAAACTCTAAAGTCTACATTGATTAGTAATTCAAAATTCCAGCTAATAATCTGAAGACATCAGTTTGTATCAGTTGGTGAAATTTGAATTAAAAAAAAAATCAGAATTAAAATATTGGCCTAATTGTGACCATGCAACAAGTCTTCAATGTCATGAACACCCATGTGATTCATCAGTGTCCTTTCAGGAAGCCTTGTATACCAGTCCCGGTCTACAGATGACATCCCAGACCCAAAGCAAAATGGTTGGCTATCAACTATCATTAGATTAGATTACTTACAGTGTGGAAACAGGCCCTTCGGCCCAACAAGTCCACACCGACCCGCCGAAGCGTAACCCACCCATACCCCTAGACCCACCCCTTACCTAACACTCATGGAATTGAACCCGGGTCTTTGGCGCTGTGAGGCAGCAGTGCTAACCACTGTGCCACCATGCCGCCCACAAAAAGATCATCTAAAAAGACCTCGCCAGTGATTCAGTTCAACAGAATCTAGGGATGGGCAACAAATTCTTGCTCAAGCAGAGTTGTCCACATATCAGAAAAGAATAAAACAAACCTCTGGTGACAAGGCAATGAGGAGAGGCAGAAGTAAATGAAGGAAACTAAGAGCAGAATGCAATTCAGCATTATTCAAACGTGAGGGACACAAAAAGCGGGTAACTATAAGCTGATTTACCTAGCATTTAATGGTGGAAAAATAATATAATAAATTAAGCAAGTAACAGCAGACCAATTTGAAAATCATAATCTCATCAAGCAGAGTCAATGTGGTTTCATGGAAGGGAAATCATGTCTGATTAATTTATTAAGAGTTTTTGCGGCAGTTTCAACTGGAGTGGATAGAGATAGAGCAAAATCAGCCGATGCATTGTATTTGGACTTCCAGAAGACGTTCGACAAGTTACTTCATAAAAAGTTAAGTCGTAAGATAAACGCTCATGATGTTGGATATCGTATCATGGCAGAGAGCAGGAAACAGTGACTTGATATAAGAAATTATTTTTGAAGTTGGGGACCTGTGACCAGTGGGGTTCCACAGGGATCAGTGCTGGAACTGCAACTGTTCACAATATTTATTATTGGCTTGGAAATAAAAAGTGAAAATACAGTAGCTGAATATGCAAATGATACAAAATTTAATGGAAAGACAGGTTGCGAGAGGGATACAAACTGACAGATATTGATAGGTTATGTGAGGAGGCAAAAAGCTGGCAAAGAAAGTATAATGTAGGAAAATATGAAGTTGTTCATTTTGTAAAGGAGAACAAAAAACAGAATATTATTTAAATGGAGAAAATTTTCAGAAAACCACAACACAAAGGGATTTGAGGGTACCTGTGCATGAAACACAGAAAACTAACATGCAATTATGAAGGCCAATGGAATGTTGGCCTTTCTTTCAAGTGCTTTGGAGTATAGGAGTATGGAAATCTTACTGCAACTGTGGAAGGTGCTGGTGAGACCACATTTGGTATACTGTGAGCAATTTTGGTCTCTTTATTTAAGGTAATATATCATTTCACAAGAGGCTACAGAGAGAAGGTTCGCCAGCATTATCCACAATCTGGAGGGAGTAAGAGCAAAAGCTATATAGATTGAGACTGTATTCACTGGAGTTTAGAAGTCAGAGAATAGATCTCATTGAAACATGGAAGATTCTTAAGGGATTTGATAGGGTAAATGCTGAAAGGATGCTTCCATTCATGGAGAGTCTAGGACTAGAGGGCACTGTCACAGATTGAAAAGGTTTCAATTTAGGACTGAAATGAGGAGGAATTGTTCTATCAGAGGGTTGTGAGCCTTTGGAACCCTTTGCTGCAGAAACCTGTGAAGGTAGAATCCTTGGAGTTATTTAAGGTTGAGATACCTCGATTCTTCATCAGTTGAGCAAACAAGGGTTTTGAGGAGAGGGAATAAAAATGGACGTGAGGAATGTCAGATTAGCCTTTCTCCTTTCGAATGGTAGCGCAAGCTTGAGGGGTTGAACAGCACAGTCCTGTCCTTATCTCTTATGGTCTGATGAGAAAAGTACAATAGCAAACCTCATTTCAAGTGTCTTTAATGAAGATATCAATTGAACAGTAATTGAAGTAAATAACCCATGTCTGATTAAACTCTGTTCAGAATCTGAAAAATCTGATGGAGATTGCCCTATCAAAATTTACATTCCTTTTATTCTGATGGTTTGAGTGTAAATCTGCCCAATAAAGTTCAAACGTTCTTGAGAAAATATGAAGAAAGCAGCAATTCAGCACTTTGACCTGACATGTATTGTTACATCGCACAAAAACCTAAGGCTGATTGGTGCAATAACTTAATTGGTGACCTTTGGTCCAGGCCCATGAATTCCTAAATTGAATTAAAATAAATTGACACTACTTTAACCTAATAACAGTGTCTGAGCCACAAAGTAATTTATCACTTCACACTGATTTACGTCCTTTCAGGAGAATTTCCTAGCAGGCAAACCAGTTTATACATTTGGTCCATTAAATCCCTGTCTTCATTGTAAACATGTCTGCTGCTATCACTAATTAAACCACAAAATTGCTGAAATGCACACCATGTGGATGGAACATGTCCTTGAAATGTAAACTGCACAGTCCCATGGATCTGCAAAGTACATCTCAAAAGACAGTAAATAATTCCCAAGAAGCAAGTACTCCAGATGGTCACTGAAAAGGCCTCATAAAAAGATTGCAAAGCAAAACATAAATAGGAAACTAGCAATCTCTACATATTGTAAGAGGCTGTCCAGTTGCTAAATGATTGAAAGTCAGGAAAGAGCTGAGTGCGTGCACATCATTGATGGGTGGCACAAAGTTGCAGCTCAATTGTTGCCAGTGAACAGCAGCCGAGAATTATTAGGTACAGGAAAAAAAGAAGGAGAATAAACTGCTGAAATAAGATAGATATAAACTATAGGACATGCAGGATAATAAATGTGCAGCTCAAACTTGAAATAAAACAATATTTTTCCTTAATTTAAGCGAGGTAAAAACAATTTACACATCTGCCTTTGTGCTACACCCCTTGCTCAAAGTTCTCTTATTTGGTAAAGTCATTTAACCTCTTGTGCCGTCCGGACTGAACCCAACCTGAAGATCAATTCAATGTTTGTTTCCATGACACCAAGCATGCTGCCACCATAATGTTCAAACTGCTGCATAAAGTCAAAAATGGTTTCATTTGTGAATTTGTGAAAATAACGAGGTGATTGTTCTATGTGTTTGTAACACAGTAAAATAAAACCCTGTCCACACCATCATACTGAACTGCATAACTGTGCATGCTCAGTTCAATTTATAACTGAAGACTTGTACATAGAGAATCACCTATAATGATTTCTCCTCCAGCTCTTGCACCAGTAAGCTTGAGGCCCGAAGATAGTCTGACTCCCAACATCTTATTTGCATCTCTGTATGTATATCACGAGGACCTGTCAGCTCCAGACCTCATTACAGCTTTGCCAGGAAAAAATAATGCCAATATTTCGTGATGGAAAGGGAAAGGTATATAACGCAGAACCGGAGTTATAACTGGGGGAAAGGCAATTATGTTGCGATTATGCAAGGTTTAGAACACATACGATGGGGAAGGAAACTGCAGGAAATGGGCACAATTGAAATGTGGAGCTTGTTCAAGGAAAAGCTACTGAGTGTTCTTGATAAGTATGTACCTGTCAGACAGGGAGGACGTGATTGAGATAGGGAACCATAGTTTACTAAAGAAGTTGAATCTCTTGTCAAGAGGAAGAAGAATGATTATGTAAAGATGAGATGTGAAGGTGCAGCTTGAGAGTTACACGTTAGTAAAGAGAGAGCTAAGAAGAGCCAGTGGCCATGAGTAGTTTTTGGCACATTGGATCAAGTAAAACCTTAAAGCTTTCTATAGGTATAGGAGAGGCACTAAATGAATATTTTCGTCAGTATTCACATTGGAAAAAGACAACATTTTGTAGGAGAATACTGAGATACGGACTATTAGACAAGATGGGATTGAGGTTCTTAAGGAGGAAGGGTTAGCAGGTCTGGACAGTGTGAAATTAGGTAAGTCCCCTGGGCTGACTGGGATTTTTCATACGATTCTCTGGGAAGCTACGGAGGAGATTGCAAGTCCTTTGGCTTTGATCTTTATGTTGTCATTGTCCACGGGAATAGTGCCAGAAGACTTGAGGATAGCAAATTATAGACCAGTGAGCCTTACTTTGGTTATGGGTAAATTGTTGGAAAGGATTATAACAGATAGGATTCATAATCATCTAGAAAGGACTAATTTGGTTAGGAATAGTCAACATGGTTTTGTAAATATGATTTGGAGATGCAGGTGTTGGACTGGGGTGTACAATGTTAAAAATCACACAACACCAGGTTATAGTCCAACAGGTTTAATTGGAAGCACACGAGCTTCCTGATGAAGGAGCGTCGCTCCGAAAGCTAGTGTGCTTCCAATTAAACCTGTTAGACTATAACCTGGTGTTGTGTGATTTTTAACTTGGTTTTGTAAAGGGTAGGTCATGCCTCACAAAGCTTTCTGAGTTCTTTGAGAAGGTGACCAAACAGGTGGATGAGGGTAAAGTGGTTGATGTGGTGTATTTGGATTTTAGTAAAGTTTCCCCACAGTTGGCTATTACACAAAGTACAGAGGTGTTGGATTGAGGGTGATTTAACTGTTTGGATCAGAAATTGGCTTGCTGTAAGAAGACAGAGGGTGGTGGTTGATGGGAAGTTTTCATCCTGGAGTTCAATTACTAGTGGTGTAACGCAAGGATCTATTTCGGAGTCACTGCTGCTTCTTATTTTTATAAATGACCTGGATGAGTGCATAGAAGGATGGGTTAATAGATTTTGTGGATAACACTAAGGTCAGTGGAATTGTGGATAGTGCAGAAGAATGTCACAGGTTACAGAGGTTCATAGATAAGCTGCAGAGCTGGACTGAGAGGTGGCAAATGGAGTTTAATGTGGAAAATTGTGAGGTGATTTACTTTGGAAGGAGTAACAAGGGTACAAAGTACTGGACTAATTGTAAGGTTCTTGGTAGAGTAAATGAGTAGAGAGATCTCGCTTTCCATGTGCACAGATACCTGAAAGTTGTCACCCAGGTTGATGGGGTTGTTAAGAAGGCATGAAATGTGTTGATTTGATTGGTAGAGGGATTAGAGCCATGAGGTCATGTTGCAGCTGTACAAAACTCTGGTGCTGCCACACTTGGAGTATTGTGTACAGTTCTGGTTGCTGCATCATACGAAGGAGATGGAAGCATTGGAAAGGATGCAGAGGAGATTTACCAGGATGTCGCGTGGTATGGAGGGAAGGTCTTATGGGAAAGGCTGAGGCATCTGAAGCTGTTTCATTTGAGTGAAGAAGTTTGAGAGGTGACTTAATAGAGACTTCCAAGATGGTCAGAGGATTAGATAGGGTGGACTTTTTCCTTGGATGGTGATGGCTAGCATGAGAGGACAGAGTTTTAAATTGAGGTGTGATGGATATAGAACAGATGTCAGAGGTAAGCTCTTTGCTGAGAGAGTAGTAGGGGTGTGGGATATACTGCCTATACCAGCAGTAGACTCACCAACCTTACGGCCATTTAAATGGTCATTGGATAAACATATGGATGAACATGGAATAGTATAGGATGGACAGGCTTCAGATTGGTTTCACAGGTTTCAAAGGGCCTATACTGCACTGTAATGTTCTAATGATGTTCTACATGATTAGAACATTAGAACATCATTATCTACATGATGTGCTGATAATAAGGGAGATGAATAAGTGGTTACACAGAACTTGGAAATAGTCCTTCAATGTTTCTACCAGGCAGGCATAGGTTTTGGAACGGCAAAAATAATTTGTGTTCAATTGACCTCATACTTGGCTACAGAGTCAAGTTACACCCTTTGGAAGAAAAGGTAGTTTGAACAATTTTAGTGCACGAGTGCCTTTCCCCATGCTTTCCCTCCTCTCCCATACACCAGGCCTTATCATTGCTTGGTAGACAATCATAGAATCCCAAAAGTGTGGAAACAGGCCATTTAGTCATAGTCATCGAGTCATAGAGATGTACAGTATGGAAACAAACCCTTCGGTCCAACCTGTCCATGCCGCCCAGATATCCCAACCCAATCTAGTTCCACCTGACATCAACCAACCCATATCCCTCCAAACCCTGCCTATTCATATACCCATCCAAATGCCTTTTAAATGTTGCAATTGTACGAGCCTCCACCACTTCCTCTGGCTGCTCAATCCATATACGTACCAACCTCTGTGTGACAAAGTTGCCCCTTAGGTCTCTTTTATATCTTTTCCCTCTCACCCTAAACCTATGCCCTCTAGTTCTGCACTCCCCGACCTCAACGAAAAGACTTTGTCTGTTTATCCTATACACACCTCTCATGATTCTGTAAACCTCAATAAGGTCACTCCTCCACCTCTGATGCTCCAAGGAAAGCAACCCCAGCCTGTTCAGCCTCTCCCCATCGCTCAAATCCTCCAACCCTGGAAACATCCTTGTAAATCTTTTCTGAACCCTTTCAGGTTTCACAACATCTTACTGAGAGGAAGGAGACCAGAATTGCACGCAATATTCCAACAGTGGCTAAACTAATACCCTGTACAGTTGCAACTTGACCTCCCAACTCCTGTACTCAATACTCTGACCAATAAAGGAAATCATACCAAACGCCTTCTTCACTATCCTATTTAACTTCGACTCCACTGTCACTTAGCTTTGAATCTGCACTCCAAGGTCTCTTTGTTCAGCAACACTCCCTAGGACTTTACCATTAAGTGCATAAGTCCTGCTAAGATTTGCTTTCCCAAAATGCAGCACCTCTCATTTATCTGAATTAAACTCCATCTGCCAGCTCTCTGCTCATTGGCCCATTTGGTCAAGATCCTGTTGTAAGCCAGTCCAAACCTGCCCCCTGCCCCCCAATCCGGTCCAACCCCGCCCCCTGCCCCCCAATCCGGTCCAACCCCGTCCCCCGCTCCCCCCAACCCCTCTGTAGAACTCCAGGGAAAGTGTGGGGAGAGAGAGAGAGGGGGGGCGGGCAGGCAGTTACTTGGAGATGCTGCCTGTTTAATCACTACAAAGAAAAGATGCGATCACTGATGGAAACACGTCTTTGATGTAATGCTTCTATTGGGACCTCGAGATCTTCTTTGGATAATCCGATTTTTGGATAATTGGTATTCCGGTAGTCAAGGTTCCCCTGTACAGACAACAAGCAAAATGAATGTTATTTACAAAATACCTTGCTAGAACTGTAACAAACATTACATTGGACAAACAGGCGGAAACTAGTCACCAGGATACATGAACATCAATTAGCCCTAAAAAGACATGAACCACTCTCACTAGTTTCCTTACATATGAATGAGGACGGACATGACTTTGACTGGGACAACACATCCATCCTAGGACAAGCCAAAAAGAGACATGCATGAGAATTCCTAGAAGCATGGCATTTCAACCGGAACTCTATCAACAAACACATTGACATGGATACCCTTTACCACACCTAAGGAAAAGAACAGGAAATGACATCACCATAGGAAATGACCTCATCAACCCAACAAACCCAATCACATAAATAGAAAGCAGGCGACACCACCAGTGCTTCATCCAAAGGCTTGCTTAAGATGTTACGTAGAGTGGTGATGAAACATCTGAAAACGGTTACAGCTCAGCATGCAAGCCTACATCCAGAACCTCAACCTGAGCTTCAAACCTTCACAAAACATGCAAACTCCTATCTTTCCAAAATTCAAGACCTCACGCTTATCTGCATGAAGCTCCATTTGCCATTTCTTGGCCTATTTTTCCAGCTAATCAAGATCCTGTTGCATTTTCTGATAATCTTCCTCAGTTTCCACATTACCGCCTATTTCAGTGTCATCTGCAAACTTTTTAATTCATGCTTATTTTCATCCAAATCATTGATATAGATAACAAACAGCAATGGGCCCAGCACTGACACCTGAGACACACCACCAGTCTCAGGCCTCCAGTCTGACAAGAATCCTTCCACTATTACCTTCTGCTTTCTACTGTCAAGCTTGTTGTGTATCCAATTTGTCAGCTCCCCCCAGATTCAATGTGGTCTCCAGCAGATCATGTGGAACCTTATCAAAGGCTTAACTGAAATCCATATAGACTACTTCTACCATCCTGCCCTCACCAACCTTCCTGCTCACTTCATCAAAGAATTCCAACAAATGTGTGAGGCATGATCTCCCGTGTGTAAGCCATGCTGACTACTCCTAATCAAACTTTATCTTTCCAAATGCTTCTTCTTGAGAATTCTCTCTGTTATAGACTCATAGAATCATACAGCATGGAAACAGCCCCTTCAGCCCAATTTGTCCATACTGACCAGGTCTCCCAAACTAATCTAGTCCCATTTGCCTACATTTGATCTGTATCCCTCTAAGCCTTTCCAATTCATGAAAATGTCCAAGTGCTTATTAAATATGGAAAATAGACCAACATCTACCACTTCTTTTGTCAGTTAATTCCACACACGAACCGTTCTGTGTGTGAAAAATGGTGCCCATCAGTGAATTTAAATCTTTCTCCCTCTTCCTAAAATTATGTCCTCTAGGTTTGAATTCCCTTACCCTCGAAACAAAACCCTTAACTATTCATCTTATTTATGTCCATCATGAAATTATAAATCTCTTTCAGGTCACTCTTCAACCTGCTAATCACTAAGAAAAACAGTCCCAGTTTCTCCAGCTTCTCCTTATAACTCAAACCCTCCAGTCCCACTAACACCTTTATAAATCTTTTCTGCAGCTTTTCTAATTTAATAAGATCTTTTCTGTAGCAGGGTGTCCAGTAATACAGACAGGACTCCAAAAGTGCCTCATCAAATTTCTGTACAGCTGCAAAATTACTTCCTAATTCCTACACACAATGCCCTGACCAATGACAGAAAGCATCCCAAAAGCCTCTTTCACCATCCTATCTACCTGCAACGTCACTCTCAAAGTTCTATGTACCTGAATCCCTATGTACCTGAATCTGTCTGTTTTACAACACTCCCTGGTCACAGGTCTCCACTCTGATAAACAACTCACCACCTTTTAAAACAAAAAGGTTAATACTCCCCCACCCCCAATCCTTCCATTCCAGTGGACCGATAAATCCTGGAGCCTGTGTTGTGGTTTCCTGCTGCTGGTGATGGTGAGGCTGCCTATGGCTGTCTTCATGGCAGCAGCCCTGTGCAACGGTCACTATCATTCTCAGTCTGCGGGAGGAAGGAAAATCACATAGGGCCCTCACCTTCCACCAAGGAACATCCTGAACCGTGATGGTCATTCTGGGCTATTAGAGCTGCCTGGGTGGAGTAGAAGACCTGTTCAATATTGTTCCAGGGTCCAAGCCAGCTGAATTCCGGTTTATCTTCATGTATTCCTGGAATTCTTTAAGGGAATGAAGGGGAGCTCAATGAGGTGCACTAGTGAATCCAGAACCTCGATGGAGACCAGGAACATGGCATCCCAAGCACCTAAAACTGAGTACTGTCCCTGGGCTGCTGTCCTCAGCCCCCAACCCTTTCTACACTGAGAGAGTGGGGATGGTTCATTCTCCGAGTGTCACCAGCCCCAGAGTCATTAGTAGGGACCCTTCCATTGGGGCAGGTATAGAGGGGTGTCACTGGGTGGCGGAAACTGGGGACCACCCTGCCCTCTTGACACCGGATCCCCCAGCCCCTCAGGGAAAGGTCTTCTCCCAAGACTGAGGCTCCCAGTGAAAAATGTCTGGAAGGAAGTGAGGAAGTCACAGTCCTTCCACACCATCACCCAATGACCTGGTGAGGGTCACAGCACCAACACAGCGTCCCTGGCTGGGATCCCGTTTGTCCCAGGAGTAGGGCCTTTGGTGGTTATTTAAGACCCACCCCATCCCACCAGCCAGCTGACCTGACTGGCCATGACCCCGGATGCGACATGTCATCAGGCTGGAGTGGACAGAGGGACTACCAGTTACCAGCTCCCTCTCAGGGGAGGTGCAACACCTCATCCTACAAGAGCTGGAAACCTCTCACTGCAGTGAGTGGCCCCTTATCCTGCTCCCAGCCTCCAGCCTCCTGTCAGCCCGGTCTGTTTCACTTCCCCCTGAGCCTCTCAACAAACACAAAAGGCCAGTCTTCTCAGTGTCCTGTAAGCTTCATTGAGATTCTCCTCATTATTCTAATCTCCAACAAGTAGAGAATCCTTAGCCGCTCCTCAAATGACATGCCCTTCATTCCTAGGATCAGTCTTAATGAGCCCTCTCTGGATCCCAGTCCAATTCTAGTACATCTTTATTGAGATATGGGGCCAAAGACTGCTCACTATATTCCAAGTGCAGTTTGACCACAGCCTTATATAGCCTCAGCAATACATCGCTATTCGTGTATTCTAGGTCTTTTGTAATGAGAAAGTGAGGACTGCAGGTACTCGAGTTCAGAGTCGAAATGTGTGGTGCTGGAAAAGCACAGCTGGTCAGGCAGCATCCGAGGAGTAGGAGAGTCAACGTTTCGAGCATAAGCTCTTCATCAGGAATGAGAGGGCGGCCCAAGGGGGCTAAGAAATAAATGGGAGATGGGGTTGGGTCTGAGGGGAAGGTATTTGGGAATGCCATAGGTAGCTGGAGGTGGGGAATGATGGTGATGGGTTGGAAAGGAGGGCGGAGCAGATAGGTGTGAAAGAAAATGGCCAGGTAGGACAATTCAATAGGGCAGTGCTGAGTTGGAAGATTGTATCTGGGATAAGGCGGGGAGAGGAGAAATGAAGAAACTGATGAAATTTACATTGAACCTATGTGTTTGGAGAGTTCCAAGGCAGAAGATGAGGTGTTCTTCCTCCAGACGTCGGGTGGCTAGAGTTTGGCAGTCAACGAGGCCCAGGATTTGCATGCCCTTGGTGGAGTGGGAAGGTGAGTTAAAGTGTTCAGCCACAGGATGGTGGGGTTGTTTAGTGCATGCATCTCAGAGATGCTCTCTGAAACATTCTGCAAGTTAGCATTCTGTCTCCCCAATATAAAGGAGACGAGACCGCGAGCAGCAGGCACAGTAGATGACGTGTGTGGAAGTACAGGTCAATCTCTGTCGGATGTGGAAGGATCCTTGCAAACTGACTTCTTATTTGCCAACTGAACTTGCATATTCATGAGAATCCTGAACTCGGGCTCCTATGTCCCTTTGTGCTATGGATTTCTGAAGCCTTTCCCCATTTAGAAAATAGTCAATGTCTCTATTATTCCCACCTGTCTGTATAATCTCATATGTTCCTACATTGTATATTCTCTACACTTCTTTGTTAACTCGCCTGTGAAAGTCCTTATTGACTATTGATTCATTCTAAGGATTTCTGTCTGCCTTCTTTATTTTCTTGCATCAACTATATCCTTCGATTTTCATGTACAGACATCTCATATTCCTACCGAAGGAACAATGTAGTTGTTCTGGAGGAAGTGCATTGAGCTTCATTAAATGACAATCCAACATGGTGAATGTGAGCAAAGAGGCCCATTTTGCTTCAAGTTAGAAACAACGCCTACTGGTCTAATTGAAACATAATATGTTAAAATTTTTAAACTAATAGATGATAATTAAAGATTGCCATTCGCTGTGAGATCTAAGTTTACCACACAGACTAAACAGTCAATAAATTCAGACCGAGATCAAAAGAAATATACTTCACTCATATCTCGTATATATTTGGATTTTTCTCCTCAGCTTTTTTTTTGAAAATGTTACCATTGAGAACAGGCAAGAAAATGATGGATATATTTTTGTAATTAAAAGAGTTGAGTTATATGTATTCTGGAAAAATCAATTGCGTAGAGTATTCTTGATATTAGCATTTTAATGGTATAGTTGTGTTCCTGTATACATTTTGTTTTCAAGCTAATGTTGACTGGACAGTATTGTTCCACTGTGATGAAAATGATTTAAAGGAAGGTGTGGAAATGATACTTTGACTTCTGAGTGAGATGTGAACAACAGTCCAGAACTATATTTTTATTATTTGCAAGTCTCTCAATATATTGTGAAGAAGCTCTTTACACAGCAAATGTTTAGTGTAGAGAATTATCTATCAGATGGGTTTTTAGCTGTGATGAACATAGAGAAACTAACAGAGAAGTTTGATAGATGCATGATGTACAAATGTAAAAAGGATAGATTGGTGGATTCAGATTGATCAGGTTTGGGTGGAAAGTCAGTGAAGCTGAAAGGCTCAGAGACAGCAGTTGAGCCGAGTTGTCTGATTCTTCTGTGTGGAAGACTCAATACAAGGCTGCTATTTCCTGGCGTAGATTTTGATAAATAATCTAGTACTCTAGTGTTATCAACAACTAACTAGCTACAAAAGGGACATCCATTGTCTTTGATACCTTTCTTAACTGATGGTAATTAATAAAAAGATTCCTTTATTTTACAGACATTGCTTTTCTAAAGAGTACAGAAACGCAGAAGTGAATGTATTGCTGCCTTTGTATAGTTGATTCTTTAACTCCTTTCTGATAAATGACAATGTGTTTTATAATAAACCGAATTCAAACAGATAGACATAATAGGGGCATTTAAGTGATTGCTGGACATGCACATGGATAGCAGCGAATTGAGGGATGCGTAGGTTAAATTATCTTATTTTACATTAGGATTAATCCTTGGCACAATATCGTGGGCCAAAGGGCCTGTTCTGTGCTGTACTTTTCTATGTTCTATGTAATGTCTGTTCAAGAAGATGGCTTGACCCAGAGAAAATGGGACAGTTTGTTATGCAATCCTGGATTCTATGTTTGGTTTGTTTATCTTCATTTTTGCTGTCTCTTTCCTTGTTGCTGTTTTTGGTAAATCGGTCATATCCAGAGACACGTAAATCAGATTAGCATCAGTCCCTTGTTTAATCTGTAAAAGCAATAAGGAAATATCAAGAGCAGCTCCTATTCAAATTACTTCTTGTAACTATTCAATGTACATCAATGAGAATTGACACTTGTGTTGGAGTGGTCCTAGTTAAAAGGCACGGTTATGTTTTACAGTTGTACCTGTGCATACAAAGTTTGGTCTTCCTTTTGTCTGTTCTTTCTACTTCTCTTGTATTGTCTGAAGTTTAGTGCAGCATAAGATAGAAGCCCCACCTCTCCTTCTTGTATTCTCTGAGGACAAATATTATAGAAACACCATCTGAGTCTTAAGTTGTAAAGTATAACATAGCATCAAACATTGCTAACAATGTATGGTAGGATATCAAAGGATCAAAGGATAACACAGCATTGCTCATGGGGTTATAATGTTATTGTTAATGGTACTACTACATTTAGCTGCCAGGTTAAGCTACAACTCAGATAAAATTCCTATCATTACAGGAACATAGTCATCTTTACCAGCAGTAGAATAGAGTCTTTAATGAAATGCCTTTCTTCACCACCTTTGCACAATCTCCCACACTTGGAGTTGATAAACTGGCAAAGCTGTCTCGTTGTAACATGTGGTTTCTGGTATACTTTAACATAATTAATGTTTACTTTAAGTTGACAAACATCAAACCTTGGAAAAATTAGATATGCACACACATATGTATAAAGAATCAGCAGACTTTCTTTAGACTATCACATCACACTTTTTCAAATGGAAATTTATGGTCATTTCAACTCTCTTGTGTCCTGAGAGATACCATGAGGGTGTGACCTCTTCCTCCACTATGATTATAACCGTGATAACTACACTATCACCTTTTCGTATTCTATTGTCTCCGCTGTTCACACTGCAGGCTCACTTTACATTCCATTTCACATATCTCGGTTAGAGGTGTTACAACTCTTCTGCACCTTTACCACCATTCACACAGCTTTTGCCTTTTGCTTTTAGCACCATCGCTACCTGTTCCATTGGAGTCTTTGCCATCTGTCAACAGCAAAAGTGATGAGGAGGTGTCGGTGTCGGAGTGGGGTGGGCAAAGTCAAAAATCACGCAACACCAGGTTATAGTCCAACTGGGACTTCCAAATAAACTTGTTGGACTATTACCTGATGTTGCATGATTTTTAACAGCAAAAGTGACCATTTTACAACCCTTTTCATTTCTCAGCAAGTTTCATATTTAACTTCAAAGTTAACTCTAATTCTCTCTCCATAGATACTGCTAAACCATTGATTTTCTTGAGCATGTCAGCTTTTCTTACATTCATTTAAAGCCTGTTTATTTGCTTCTCATAACTTTCTTTTCTAAATGACCTCCTCCGCTGAATTGAGGTTATATTTAACAGTGAAGTTCTGTGATCCTTTCTCTTGACTTGCTGGCTCCATTTCAAGTTTAAGGTTCAATTACCAATGCTCATTCTGTTTGCTACCTCATCTGATATTGAAAGAAAAGAGCAAGCTACTGTCTCAGTGCAGTAAAGCAAAGCTGCATCAGACTCACTTTCACTTCAGTAAATTCTTACCCAGATGCCACAATTTATCCACACTTCAAAACTCATTACCTAAAACTGAAACGTCCGCTTCTGAACAAATGGTCATGAATGTAATTTTCAAATAATTTGCCAAAACGGGACAAAGGAGAATAATCATATCTGTGTATATTCATTCACAATTAATGTGTCTAAGACTAGCCTTGTGGCGTTAAACAATAAACCAAGGGCTCAGTTTGCAAAATTCATCATAACAGAGATGATTGGGGCTGAATTTGAATAATGGTAGCAACCACTCATAGTGCACAGGTACTGTACAATAGAATTGTTGCAAAATGATTAAACATCTTAGACCTGGTGCTGTAATTGTTTCCCTGCATAGATTTCGCCTGTCCTGCTGAATAGCTGTTATACATTGTGGAGGTAATGCCACTTCACACAGTTGAATAACTATCCAGTGACACAGTGTAAACATCAACTGTTTGCAGAAGCTGCTGGGTTAGGTATGTATGGGGATCATTGTTGAAATGAGTGATCACTAGCCATGTGTTTAGGGCAAAGGCAACATTGGGAACCCACAGACTTAGTGGGATGTGCTGTGATCTTGCAGCAGTTCAGGTGATAATGATGTATGTGTGTTGTACACTGTAAAAGCTTTCTACTTGGCAAAAAAAAGTGATCATGAAACAAACCTGTTCTTCAAACTGGCTGTTATCTCTGGAGTTAACTGGAGTTATCCCGGTGCCTGTTAGAAAACATCATTTTCATCATGATCAGTATACTGTAAAAACTTTCTACTTGGCAAAAACAAAAGTGATCATGAAACAAACCTGTTCTTCAAACTGGCTGTTATCTCTGGAGTTAACTGGAGTTATCCCGGTGCCTGTTAGAAAACATCATTTTCATCATGATCAATTTCATCACAAACATAATTTGGCTTCATGTCAGTCAAAAGTTATGCTCTAATCAAGCAACATGATCATTCTCATCATAAGTGCAAAGTTGCATTCACTTCTATTGTTGAATGAGAATAAGTTTATGTTCTATGTCAGAATTATCTGATTGTAATTTACTGGGTTCAGATCACTGCCTTGCATTATCATAAGAATGAAATTGGGTTCATCTTTATTTTCAGGTTCAGAGAAATTAGCCTGAGGAATAGATCAGGTTTCAGCTCCTTCTATCATTAGATTACTGGGTTTCAGAGGGACGACGCTCCCAACACAGTAGCGAATGAAAACCTACACCGCAGACGCGACTGGTTAATCTTCCTGACACCGCAGCATTGAGCTGTGACTGAATATCGAAATGCAATTCTGAAGATACATTGTGTCAAGTCTTACCTTTAATTGTATCTAATTTGCAAGGTATCACAACAGTTACTAGCATTAAAAGTAATAATCCTGCAACAGCACATCCAGCCACCAATTCTTTTGGAAATGTACCAGTGTCAGCTAAAATGGGAGAACAAGTCAAATGTTAGCATCTTACAGAGCAGAAATTGCAGTGATTAATTAATTTCAGTTAAGACGTAGCACACATACTAAAGTAACCATCTCTCAGTGACTTACTCAGGAAATTCCATCTTTCCTCCCAATTTGTAACATTATTGTGATGGCTTTAAAAATTTCAAGTTCAATAAGGAATTAGGAAAACTCATATGATCTATTTGTGTTAGTAAATCTTTAATCCTATTACTTGCCATATTTTAAACATGCGGTTTATTCTTATTTCAGTTGCTCATGTGTTGATGCTGTCAATTGAGACACAGCATTTGCTGCATATTCTTAGTATCTCTTGGAAGCAGATAGGAGTCAACTGCACGCTGTTGGCCTTGAGTGCATGTAAGCCAGACCAGAGAAGCATATTCATCTTATGACAATCAGTAGTAGTTTCATGGTGACCATTAATGAATACAGACATTCAATTTTATATGTCTTAAGTACATGGTCATTAAATTCTGAAGAGGATTCAGAAATTCTGAAAATTAAATTCTGAAAACTATCATGGTGAGACCGGAATCCTTTCAGATAGCGACAAAGGCATTAACTCCCCTGTCTTTTTCTTTTTGTTCAAGACATGTATCATTGTCAGCTTACTCTATTTGTTCCCCATCACTTGTACATCTGTGCAGAAAAGTAAACTGATTGGAAAGAATGTTTGCTCACTGTGGAAATTAAATTGCATAGCGTTTAATCGCAGGCTGTGAGAAAAGCATTCCAGTGAGTGGCATCAAATATATCTCACAGGACCTGATACCACTGTGTGGATGACCTGAATTTCAATTCTGTTCCTCATCACAGCATTATTTTTTTGGATCACAGCCAAATAATATGCCAGATGATAGGTTTCAGTCCAGTGACTACAGGCCAGTCAGTCTATTTCAGAACAAAAATCGTTAAACAAGTTAACACATGGGGTACTTCAGAAGGTAGGAAAAAATGCTGATGAATGAAACTAAGCACTGTTTATTAACAGCAGCTCAGATTTTATTAATTTAATTGAACTCTTTAATAACTTATGTGAGGGGCTTGATGAAGGTACTTATTTATCTAAATATGCAGATTCAAAAAGTCTTTGACGTGATATCACTTGTTCAGAAATATCATGAACATAAGCCCCTGTGATTAAAAGGAGAGTGGTAAAATGGATCAACAACTCCCAAAATGATTTCAGAATCAGCATCATGTTTGGTGATTTCAATTTTAATTCTGTGACAATGTACATAGTGGTATTAACCAGCAGTGGATGTTAAAAGCATATAATACACTTTGATGAGTTTGGTAACCTAGTTATAGAGGTCGTAACTTCCAAAAGTGAAGTTAACCATCCCCCACTTGCAGCTAGAAAATACAATGCTTGTAACAATCCTATATACAAGGAACAGATTTCAAAGAAATTTTTAGTTAGGCTAGAATCATGTTGAATGGGATCAGATGTGGAATAATATAAAGTTGTGCCCCTTGCCAGAAGGTTTGTGAAGAGGTAGAATGAAGGAATTTGTAGATTCTTAACTGGGTGCTAGAAGCTAACCCTATCGCAGCTGTGAGATTAATGTATACTTAATCATTCCATAGGATGTTGAATGTTAAGGCATTAAGGGTATGGAAAAGTGATTTATAGAAGTGTGCCAGAGTGGTGGGGTTTAAGCTAGATGGGGCATCTACCAGTGTTCTTCTCAATGTATGCAAAGCTACGAATAGAACGTAACAGAAGTTTTTATGTCTCGGAAGGTTTTGATGTGGTAAGTACAAAAGCTGTAGGTGAGTCTCATGTGACCTAGATGCATTGCTAATGAGCATGAGTGAACCAGATAGCATTAAAATTATAACATTGAATGAGATTTTAAAAATAAAATTGAAGTATAACATTTGCATAGGAAAGGAAGCAAAGTGGGTTAGTTGTTATAGTTGGACAGCTCTGTCAAATTTGGCACAAAGACATTAAACTGTGTTCTGTGCCATATGATCTTATCGATTTCAGGAAGTTTTCAACTTTCCATTAAACTCTTGCTGCAAATGTGGACTGAGCAAAGATGACTTCAGGTTACTCCCGACCACATTAAATTATGGCAGAAAACAAATAGTCTAACAGTCGAAGTGGGCCTGTGGTTTCCTGAAATGTATTCAAGCGCCCTACTCCTCCAAAATATATGCAATTCAAACAGCCTCTCCAGATGTACACGGTCTAGCTCATTCAATATTTAACATCACCTCCCAATGCCTCTGCTTTGGCATGGAACACATCATTACAACAATTTTGCTTTTTTATATGAGGTTTTGAGATATTGCCTCTCTTCTGAAAATTATTTCACAAGTGCTTCTTCTCCCCTTATAGCAATTTTAAAGTTTCACAAGATGGAAGAATAAGGTTTAGAGAAGTCGAGCACTTCTTGATTAATTTATCTCTATGTTACTTATTAAAGCTCTACCTTTGCCTACAACATCACCAGAGTATGTATGACAGTTTAGAATTTCCAGCAAAATAGCACTCACAGTTTTCTGGGTGCAAAGTGTATGCACATGTATTAGCCCTTCACTTACATTTTGTAACCCCAAGATCTGTGCTGAATTTCTAATCATTAAAATTTCTATCAAAACTCTAAAATCATCATGGGACTCAGGAACAACCCTGTTCATACCAGAATGAAATATTCTCCATTCACAGTAGATTATATGTCCAATAACAACATTCATATGATTCTCAAAAATACCACAATGTCCCACATCTCCTGAAGTGTTTTTGGTATTGCAATGAACAGAATGACATCTGTCAAACTCAGTTCATTCAGATTGATGTATGACAGGCTTGTAAAACAGGACAGTCCTCTATGTTTAACAAATGTACCGTTCAAATGCTTATTGTCAACCTAAGAATCTTACCCTGATCAAGAACTGTATAGCTGTCAATGGCTGGGACTTTGAGAGAAACATGAGAAACCTCACAGGTATACATCAATGCATTCTGCACAGGGGGGTTTAAGCTAGATGGGGCATCTACCAGTGTTCTTCTCAATGTATGCAAAGCTACGAATAGAACGTAACAGAAGTTTTTATGTCTCGATGGTTTTGATGTGGTAAGTACAAAAGCTGTAGGTGAGTCTCATGTGACCTAGATGCATTGCTAATGAGCATGAGTGAACCAGATAGCATTAAAATTATAACATTGAATGAGATTTTAAAAATAAAATTGAAGTATAACATTTGCATAGGAAAGGAAGCAAAGTGGGTTAGTTGTTATAGTTGGACAGCTCTGTCAAATTTGGCACAAAGACATTAAACTGTGTTCTGTGCCATATGATCTTATCGATTTCAGGAAGTTTTCAACTTTCCATTAAACTCTTGCTGCAAATGTGGACTGAGCAAAGATGACTTCAGGTTACTCCCGACCACATTAAATTATGGCAGAAAACAAATAGTCTAACAGTCGAAGTGGGCCTGTGGTTTCCTGAAATGTATTCAAGCGCCCTACTCCTCCAAAATATATGCAATTCAAACAGCCTCTCCAGATGTACACGGTCTAGCTCATTCAATATTTAACATCACCTCCCAATGCCTCTGCTTTGGCATGGAACACATCATTACAACAATTTTGCTTTTTTATATGAGGTTTTGAGATATTGCCTCTCTTCTGAAAATTATTTCACAAGTGCTTCTTCTCCCCTTATAGCAATTTTAAAGTTTCACAAGATGGAAGAATAAGGTTTAGAGAAGTCGAGCACTTCTTGATTAATTTATCTCTATGTTACTTATTAAAGCTCTACCTTTGCCTACAACATCACCAGAGTATGTATGACAGTTTAGAATTTCCAGCAAAATAGCACTCACAGTTTTCTGGGTGCAAAGTGTATGCACATGTATTAGCCCTTCACTTACATTTTGTAACCCCAAGATCTGTGCTGAATTTCTAATCATTAAAATTTCTATCAAAACTCTAAAATCATCATGGGACTCAGGAACAACCCTGTTCATACCAGAATGAAATATTCTCCATTCACAGTAGATTATATGTCCAATAACAACATTCATATGATTCTCAAAAATACCACAATGTCCCACATCTCCTGAAGTGTTTTTGGTATTGCAATGAACAGAATGACATCTGTCAAACTCAGTTCATTCAGATTGATGTATGACAGGCTTGTAAAACAGGACAGTCCTCTATGTTTAACAAATGTACCGTTCAAATGCTTATTGTCAACCTAAGAATCTTACCCTGATCAAGAACTGTATAGCTGTCAATGGCTGGGACTTTGAGAGAAACATGAGAAACCTCACAGGTATACATCAATGCATTCTGCACAGGGCTGAGATAACTGGAAACTTGATATAATCCTTCCTTGTTCTGTTGTATAGTTGTGTTAATCCCAAACATAATTTCCATTTTATTTTCATACCACGTGATGTTAAACTCTTTCGGAAAGAATCCAACTGTTGTACAGAGTAGTGTGAAATGGGACTGCTGAGTAATCTTCACAGGAGCTGGCGGCACTGGGATTTAATTAAAGGAAACTTGTTAAAATTGTTTCTTATAAGTCATATTTAAAAACGCAAAGAATGTCAATTTTAAAGTTTCACAATTAGTGCTTAAGACACAGACCGAACATTCCTACTTTTGGAAGAAATGTCTGGGTTCAAATCTGACCTAAGGTTAGATGTCCACTGAGTGTATTGTAACAAGTTGAGTAAAACAAACCAAGGTTTACAACGTCGATTCTCCTGTTCCTGGATGCTGCCTGACCTGCTGCGCTTTTCCAGCAACACATTTTCAGCCAAGGTTTACATTGTAATATCTGGGGTATAGTGGTTATTTATTGTTATGTCAGGTTTCATTTAACAATTCATAACACACATGCTTTCCCTCAATACAGACTGAGGATGGATCCTAATGTTAGCACTCAGACTAATTTATGACCCATTCAATTGAAATCCAGCAATGCAAATGCTTTTAATACACTTCAGACATCTTATCATTATTAAAACCTTTGGTTGCTTTTCTCCCTTGATCGGATGTTCGTATCACTGGCAAGGGGAACATTTATACTCCATTCCTAGTTTCTCTTGAGCAATTATGGTTACACTGCATTCCAGAAATCACTGTAGTCTCTGAGGTGAACATGCTGCCATAGGATTACCAGCATTCTACTACAGCAATTATGAAGGATCAGTCAAACCTGCTTAATACACATTACCCATTTCAATAATGCAATAAGGAGGCATTGCACTCTGAAAAATGGTTTCACAGAGTGAATTGTAGCTGCACAAAAATGTAAAATGAATTTTCCTGATTCCAGCCTGTTGTTGAAAGATAACTCAGGAAGGGAATACGCAACTGAAGGGTTTACTTCTGAAATAATGTACATCGTTTGAAGCATTTTCATGTTCTATAGAATTAAGTTCCCATATTTTTCTCAGTTCAGATATCTTGAATAAAATAAAATTACACAGGTAAACAAAACATAAAATGAATTGCACTGTTACAGAAGTTCTTGTCTAACCTTGACTCATAGAATAGTTACAAAACCAAAGAAAAACACATGGTTTGTAGTTTCAGCGTGACTTAATGCGACTTCAATTCTACAAATTAATTTCCTTCCTTTTACCTCACAGTTTGTGGAAGTTGCTAACTGCAGAAAAGGTCCAATCGTACCACGTAAAACTAAATTGAATCTGTTTGTAACTTCCATATTCTTACAGTCGCTAATTATAAAGTTCTTTCTCACCGTTGCTTCTTTGCCAGATCTTTATCATCATGTTCCTCTGATTTGTTAGCTCCATCAACCATCTTCTTTTCTTTCTAATGAAATTGTGGAGACTACTGATGTTGTTGGATATTCCTTTTAACTCATGTCTAACTATTGTCCTCATCATGGATAAATGCAGAGCATTGCCAATCAAACAACCAGCAGAATGTCCACAACCAGGAAACATACTCATGAATATTTTTATGCTTGTTTTCTAATGATACAGGTTATCGTTAAAATTAAATTCTTAGAATTGTGACAGATAAATGCTGGCCAGCCAGCGACACCCAAATCCCGCAAATGAATTTTAAAGAATCGGTTTACTTTATTTATTTTCTATGCTCCCAAAGCCAGTGTGAACCTGAAAATACTGCAGATATTTGTCCTAATTATCTCCCTATGGACCTTTTTTCCCTCTGAACCAAATTATTTCTCAGCACTACATCCAGCAGTGATTCTTTCCTTATTAGATTGAATGTACGCTGATATTGAAACCGTCTATGAACTCTTGCAGTTAGCTTTGTTGATATACGAGTCCATGCTCAGATATTGAAGTGCTTCAAAACAACTAACACATAATTCTTACAGTTTGTTAAAACGTATGCTTTAAATTTGTACTGATTTTGTTCCTTCTAGATAGTTGTCTGCAGAATGCATCAAACAAATCAATAGTACAAGTTTGTCTTCACAGCCCTAACCTAAAAAGACCATCGAACAGAGAATCGTACAGCACAGTACAGTCCCTTCGACCCTCGATGTTGTGCCGACCTTTTATCCTACTCTAACACCAAACTAACCTACAGACCTTACATTTTACTATCATCCATGTGCCTATCCAAGAGTCGCTAAAATGCCCCTAATGTATCTGATTCTACTACAACCGCTGGCAGTGCATTCCATGTACCCACCACTCTCTGTGTAAAGAATCGACCTCTGACATCTCCCGCAAACATTGCTGCAATTGCCTTAAAATTATGCCACCTCATGATAGCCATTTCTGCCCTGGGGAAACAAAGGTCTGACTATCCATCTATGCCTCCAATAATCTTGTACACCTCAATCAGGTCACCCCCCCCACACCATCCTTATTCGCTCCAATAAGAAAAACCCTAGCTCTCTCAATGTTTTATTATAAGAGGCAGTATCCTGGTAAATCTCCTTTGCACCCTCTCTAAAACTTCCACATCCTTCCTATAATGAGGTGACCAGAACTGAACACACTATTCTAAGTCTGTCCTAACCAGAGCTATATAGAGCTGCACATAACTTTGCCGCTCTTAAACTCAATCTCCTTGTTAATGAAATCCAATACACCATACGCCTTCTTAACAACCCTGTCAACTTGCATGACAACTTTGAGAGATCTATGGACGTGGACCCCAAGATCTCTCTTTTCCTCTACACTGCCAAGAATCCTGCCTTTAACCCTGGATTGTGCATTCAAAGTCGACCTTCAAAAATGAATCAGTTCACACTTTTCCAGGTTGCACTCCATCTTTTACTTATCAGCTCAGCTCTGCATCCTGTCAATGTTCTGTTACGACCTAGAACAGCACTCCACACTATCCACAACTCCACCAACCTTCCCACATCAGCAAACGTACTAACTTGAATCAGAGTTATTTCTAAAAATCACAAATAGCAGAAGTCCCAGACCAAATCTTTTTAGATTAGATTGCATTACAGTGTGGAAATAGGCCCTTCGGCCCAACAAGTCCACACCGACCCGCCGAAGCGCAACCCACCCATACCCTTACATTTACCCCTTACCTCACACTACGGGCAATTTAGCATGGCCAATTCACCTGACCTGCACATCTTTGGACTGTGGGAGGAAACCGGGGCACCCGGAGGAAACCCACGCAGACACGGGGAGAACATGCAAACTCCACAGTCATTTTTTTTCCTTTCTAAATAAAAAAAATTCAAATTTCTGCAGAACACCACTGATCACCAAGCTCCAGGCTGAATATTTTACATTTACTACCACTTTCTATCTTCTATGGGCTAGCCAATTCTGTGTCCAGACAGCCAAATTCCATGTATCCCATGTCTCATTAATTTCTTAATGAGTCTACCAAAGGAAACTTATCAAACACCTTGCTAGCATCCACATGCACCATGCTCCATCTTAATTCATGTGTTTTTTCACACCCCTCAATGAATTCAATAAGGCTTGTGAGGCATAAACTGCCACTCACAAAGCCACACTGATGATCTCCAACAAAGCAAGCTTTTTGAAAGAATCTTGTCTCTCAGAATCCTTTCCAATAATTTGCCCATCACCAGTGTAAGACTGACTGTTCTGTAATGCCCTATTGTCTTTCCAGAACAAGAGAATAACATTTGTCACCTTCCAATCATCTAGTACTACTGTAGTGGATAGTGAGTACACAAACAGCATTGCCAAAGGTGCAGCAATGTCATCATTTGCTTCCCGCATAACTCTTGGACATATCCCATCTGGCCCAAGGGACTTGTCTATCCTCATGTTTTTCAAAATTTCCAGCACATCCTCCTTCTTAACATCAACCTATTTGAACATATCAGCCAGTTTCACACGTCCTCTCAAACAACAAGTTCCCTCTCACCATTGAATACACAAGAAAAGTACTCTTTAAGGACCTCTGCTATCTCCTTCGACTCCAGGCGCAAAATCCCCAATTGGCCCTACCCACACTCTGGCCATCCTCTCATTCCTCACATCAATATAAAATGCCTTGGGATTTTCCTTAGTCCTACCCACCAACGTTTTCTCATGTCCCCTTTTCGCTCTTCTAAGTCCATTCTGCAGTTCCTTCTTGGCTACCATGTAACCCACTAGAGCCCTGTCTGATAATTTCTTCCTCAACCTTAAGTAAGCTTGCTTCTTCCGCTTGTTCCACAACATTTTTTCATCCACGGTTCATTCACCTACCATCCCTTCCTTTCTGCAGTGGGACAAATCTATCCAGCATGCACAGCAGGCACTTCCTAAACAATTTCCACATTTCTGTCGTACATTTCCCTGAGAACATCTGCTCCCAATTTATGCTCAACAGTTCCTGACTAATGGCATTGTAATTCCATTTCCCGCAATTAAATACTTTCACATACAGTCTACTCCTATCCCTCTCCATGAATATTGTATAGGTCAGGGAGTTGTGATGACTATCACCGAAATGCTCTCCCACCAAGAGACCTAACACATGACCTGGTTCATTGCCAAGCCCCAAATCCAATATTGCCTTCCCTCTCGTTGGCCGATTCTAAATACTGAATCATGAATCCTTCTTGGACACACCTGGCAAAGTCTGCTCCATTCAAACTACTTGCACTAAGGAAGTTCCAAACAATATTACGGAAGTTGAAGTCACCCATGACAACACTCCTGTTACTTCTGCACCTTTCCAAAATCTGTCTCCCAACCTGCTCCTCCGTGTCTCTGTTGCTTTTGTGGGGCCTAGAAAACTCCCAATAAAGTGACTGCTCATTTCCTGTTTCTAACCCCACCCATACTGACTCAGTCGACAAACCCCCTCAATGACTTCTCTTTCTGCAGCTGTTATGCTATCCCTGACGAGCAATGTCACTCCCCACCTTTTATTACCTCACTCCCTATTCCTTTTGAAACATCAATCCCCAGAACATCCAACAACCATTCTTGTCCCTGTGATATCCAAGTATTTGTAACGGCCACAACATCGTAGATCCAAGTACTGATCTATGCTCTAAATTCATCACCGTTATTGCTGACACTTATTGTGTTCAAATGGACACACTTCAACCCATCACACTGACTGCAAGTTTGCCTTATCAACTGTCTGTTCTTTCTTTCCCACTCTCTGCACGCTCAACCTGCCTGTTCACCAACTACCTCATCCTCTGGTCTATAATTACTGTTTGCAACCCCTTACCAAACTAGTTTAAACCCTCCCAAAGAGCTCCAGCAAACCTCCTGCCCAGGACATTGATATCACTTCAGTTCAGTTGCAGCCGTGAAATAATTCTCTCCTCCTCCTATCTGGAATGCCTTATATCTCCTGTGCTACAATGCACTGGCAGATCAACACTGATAACTTATTTTATTCATTGGCTACTGTTCTTTAACAGCTGGTATCTGGCAACAGTACTACCCAGATCTATCTCTGTAATCAAGAAACAAAGAATGGAGATGCTGGAAAACAGGAACAAAAACAGAAATTTCTGGAAAATGTCAGCAGATCTGGAACCACCTGTGGAGAAAATGCAGGTTAACATTTCAGATCCAATAACCCTTCTTCTGACCCTTCTTCAGAACATTCACTGGACACGCAACATTAATTCTGCTTTGTCTCCACGAATGCTGCCAGACCTGCTGAGTTTTTCCAGCAATTTCTTTGTCCATCCTCTAACAAGCCAGTTGCCTGTTACTACTGTGACAAGGCCTCTGTTCTTGCAGAGAGAGAGAGAGTTAGAGAGACTGGGTGACAGGTGCTGCAGTCTATGAGAAGATAATAAACAACCCGTGAAGCCTTATGTCTTTATCTTTTAGGGCTGGATCAGTAGAAACAGTCTGAATGTGTTTGGTCAAGCTCCCACCCACAAAACCAGGGATTTGTAGGCTTTAGTTTTCAGGACCCTGGCTTTTGTCTGTAATCGAAACAGTGAAAAATGGCATCCATTTCTTCATTAATGAATGACAACAGCTGCTAAAAACTAAAAACGACAAATCCCTCATTCTTTGGGTGGGAGCTTGACCAAACCCATTCAGGCTGTTTCAAATGTTCCAGCTTTAAAAAGAAATACTAAAATTTCATAAGATGTTTACTACTCAAAGTCTGCTCAGTGCCTGTCCCCCATCTCTCTCTAGAAGATACCAAGATAAACACACCTCTCAATGCCTCTTTTTAAAGGTTTATCATTGTTTTTACACAGTCACTCCCTAATTAGCTATCACTCCCTAATTCATCATAGCCATCTCATGCTTCATATTTTCCTTTATTTATGCTCAGGAGTTGATTCCCAGAGTCAACAATGTCACTCTCTAACTTAATGAAGAATTCTATTATCCTATGGCCACTATTCCCCAAGGAATCTTGCACAGCTAGATTATCAACTATTCCTTTTTCATAACCCAATTGAGGACGGCTTGCTTTCCCACTGATTCCTCAATGTATTGACCCAGAAAACTATCGGATGCACACTCCATGAATTTTGCCTTGAGGGTAGTGTCATTGACTTGATTTGCCCAAACAACTCGCAGAGCATGTCACCCTTAATTACAGCTGCACTTTTATTTCTTGCGATTCTAATTTTCCTGTTTAAAGCTTCCCTAGAATTATGCCATCAGTTGGGGGCTTGTGAACATATGCAAAGTCATTTTCTGCCCCTTGGTGTTTCTAAGTTCTACAGATTCCACTTTATGTAAGCTAGCATCCCGCCTCAATGTTATGTTATTGGCGTTGTTTCACCAACACAGCCTCCAACTTCGTTTTGCTATCTGTTTGTCCTTCCTAAAAACTTAACACCCTGGATATTCAATTCCTATTCCTCATCTGCAATGTCAGTCTCTGTAATCTTAACTATATTATAAGTATTTTAAATTTCTACTTGCATGACTCATTAATCCACTGTATTGGGAATGCCATGTGCATTAGAACACAAGATCTTAAGGTTTGACTTTTTAAGAATTTGGTCTGCTCACAATATTTTGCAATGTGGCCCTGATTGATTCTTGTCCTTGAATTCTCTGGTTTTCACTTTTCTTAGTTTCCATTTTGTCTGTTTTTTTCTCCCTTATTTTGGTCTTTTATATCTCTCTGAACAGTTCCTAAGACCCTGACGTTTTAGTTTTAATGCTGCTCAACCCCACTAACTAATACTCCTCTCAGGTCATCAATTCTGATTCTGCCCAGGTAAATCAATGCAGTCTATATTGGTTCAACCTCCCTCAAAACTGCTCAGAATGTCCTCAGAATCTGAAACCTTTCCCCTCACACATTCTCTCCAGTCATGTATTATTGTGGATTATATGAGGGGAAAGGTTTCAGATTCTGAGGACATTCTGA
>NC_057726.1:69217798-69234765 GCF_004010195.1 Chiloscyllium plagiosum | reverse complement strand
TCCATAAGACCATAAGACACAGGAGCAGAAATTAGGCCATTCGGCCTGTCCAGTCTGCTCTTACATTCAATCATGACTGATAGGTTTTTCAACACCGTTTTCCCGCTTTCTTCCCATAACCATTGATCCCCTTGGCAATCAAGATCTCTGTTTTGAACGTACTCAACGTCATAGCCTACACATACCTTCTGTGGCAATGAATTCCACAAATTCCCCACTCTCTGGTTAAAGAAGATTCTCTTCGTCTCTATTCTAAAAGGTCTTCTCTTCACTCAATGTCTGTGCCTTCAGTTCCTCGTCTATCCTGCCAATGGAAACATTTTTCCAATGTCCACTTTGTCCAGGCCATTCAGTATTTCAATCCGATCCCCCCTCATCCTTCTGAACTCCATTGAGTATAGTCCCAGAGTCCTCAAACATTCCTCATGTGTTAACCATTTCATTCCTGGGATCATTTTCATGAACTTCCTCTGGACACTCTCCAAGACCAATGCTTCTTTCCTGTCAGACCCAAAACATTAATTCTGATTCTCCCTCTGCAGATGCTGCTCATCCTGCTGAGTTTTATGAGCACCTTCTGTTTTAACCCATATGGAGGTGGTTGCTTACAACCTAATTTCGCAGAACCATTGCTGAGCTCAAGAGTCTGCTCATGCCACACTTCCAAGTTATTTATGTGCAAGTTGCTGTCACAAATAACATGCATCTCTCTTCATTAATATCTGAAATCTCATTCTGCCACGACATAAGGCATCATCTCTGTTCAAGCCAAGGTCTTCTCTACCCTTTTAAACAAACCAGAACCTAAATTACACAGAAGTCTTGGAGTACAGATGTGACACAATTAAAAAGGTAAAGCTTTCATTCAACTTCTGCCATCCCGATATCCTCCAGCATTTAAAAGTTTGTTATCTGTGCAAACTCTATTTAGATCACTGTTATCACACAGTCTTCGATACCCCACACAACCTCATTTCCCTCAAATTAATAATCTGCCCTTTGTTCCCTCAGTGTTTATTGCTGTCACTTTGTGTCTTCGAACTTCATGTCGCTCAAATCACTCTCCTCTCTGGGCTATTGATGGTCTCTGTCTCTTGCTGCCGACCTTCCTATACATTCCTCAATCACAGCTCCCTCGGTCATACTCCCATTGCCATTCTTTCACAATAGGCTGTTGAATTTACAATTTATAGTCTGTCACGTCTAATCATGAATAGTTAACTGTGTTTGGGTAACATGAGAAAGTTCATTTCGGTTTTACTAGTCAGGCTTCATATTATGTTCAGTTTTGGTCGTCTCATTATAGGAAATATGAGGAAGCTTTAGAGAGGATGCAGAGGAGATTTACAGAATGCTGTCTGGACTGGAAGGCATGTCTTACAAAGAAAGGTTGAGGAAGCTAGGGCTTTGCTCATTGGAGGGAAGAAGGATGCGAGGTAACTTGACAGAGGTGCACAAGATGATGAGAGGCATAGGTAGAGTGGATGGCCAGAGTCTTTTTCCCAGAATGGAAATGGCTATCATGAGGGGGCATAATTTTAAGGTGGTTGGAGGCAGCTTTAGGGGAGATGTCAGAGGTAGGTTCTTTACACAGAGAGTGGTGGGTGCGTGGAATGCATTGCTTCTTTACACAGAGAGTGGTGGGTGCGTGGAATGCATTGCCGGCAGTGGTAGTAGAGTCAGATATATTAGGGTCATTTAAGCAACTCTTGGATAGGCACATTGATGATGGTAAAATGAAGGATATGTAGGTTAGTTTGATCTTAGATTAGGATAAAAGGTTGGCACAACATTGAGGACCAAAGGGCCTGTACTATGCTGTACTGTTCTATTTTCCATGTAGATAATTTACACATAATGTAGTGAACCAAAAACATCTAAACAGCAACTGATATTCTAGATGGAGGTGTGACTGGCTGCACTGCGAAATCATGAGAAAATACTTTGTAATAAAAGTGGCAAATGTATTTTTTTTGGTAAAAGGAGATCATATCAGTCAGAAGCATTAAAGATCAAAGTTTGCAATGCAACACAGAGTCTTTGTTGACCCAGAAGTAGCAAGAAGTCTATTTACAAAGTGGAAACACAATCTTAGACAATCAAAGAGCTGACCAATAATGTAGAATACAACGACAGAACAATACAGAAAAATAATCCGAGGACTGACAGAGATATCAGAAATGTGCTGAAGATGTCTTCTCATAATCCCTTAAACTAGAAACACTGCTGGCAATGTGAATAAAAATCTTAAACATGTTTTACTTACATTAGGAAATGTAGGAAGATGTGGAAAAATGTACCTTCATAGCTTCGAAGGGCAATGATATAAGTGAAAATTAAAATCTTAGAAATGTTGAATTTGCTTTATTTATTTATTCCTTTTACAGCAGGGGAGAAATAAGCATCCTTTACACGCTGGATACAGACTCCTTGAAAGAGGAGGCCTGAGGAGAGAAAGGCATGAAAGGGTAATCCCTCAAACACTTGAATATTTTCATCATTTGTTTTTACTGTTAATAAATGTCTGCAATAGATCAGATACATGAATGTCTTAGTCCACTTGCTAACACAGTTGAAATATGCATTCTATGAAATGATAAAACAGCTGCCTGTTAAATACTAGCATCTACAATGAAGAATACTGTGTTTTGAATACTTTGACGATTTTCCTTCAGACAGTGAAGGGTCATCATCAGTACGTCATACAGACACAGAGTCATTGAGTAAAGCAGCACGGAAACAGATGTTTTGGTCTAACCAGTCCATGCTCAATCTAGACTCGTCCCACCTGCCTGCACTTGGCTCATATCCCACCAAACATTTCTTATTCATGTACAGGTACTTACCTCAATGTCATTTACATGTGCCCACATCTATCACTTTTCTGGAAATTCATTTCAGTCTAGATTGAGCATGGACTGGTTAGACCAAAACATCTATTTCCGTGCTGCTTTACTCAATGACTCTGTGTCTGTATGACGTACTGATGATGACCCTTCACTGTCTGAAGGAAAATCGTCAAAGTATTCAAAACACAGTATTCTTCATTGTAGATGCTAGTATTTAACAGGCAGCTGTTTTATCATGGCCGGTGCCTGTATTTTCAGGCCCATTCCAATTACCTCCATTCCCAATTGGGGCAGATAAGCTAATTCAGCCTAAAGTGTTATGAGTGGCACTTCAATAGTTTTGCAACTCTTTGGCATGCTATCAACCAAGTTTCCCTGTGTATAACGTGCCACAAAAGATGTATTGATAAAAGGTATGTTCGCATTGCATGATGAGTTAAAAGAGATTAGTCTTCACAGGGCACTTCCTTGGAGCGACAGCCAGGAGTAGCTAGAAGGTGGGGACTTAGTCATCAGGGATTAATAAATAAGGAAAATAAATAAGGCAGCACGGTGGTTCAGTGGTTAGTACTGCTGCCTCACAGCGCCAGGGACCTGGGCTCAAATCATCAGAAGTTCTATTGAAGAGACATCTAGAGTTGAAACATTAGCTTGCTGTCTCTCCAACAAGGTGGTCTGACCAACTGTGATCTCCAGCATTTGTTGTTTTCTGTTTTTTTTAAGTCAGTTTGAGATGGACCATTTTGAATTTTACACCATCCCTGGCTCAGAAATTGTCTGAAGGTTTAGAAATAGAAGATGAAGGCAGAACAAGCGCTCTAGTGGACAGGATATGAGCAGTAATAGGAGGTGGTGCTGTTCTTCCAACTCAAGTATTATCCATACGCCTGATTAAATTAAATGTGAGAGAAGTTAACATAATTTGGCTAATGGCAAAAAGATCGAAGTGTTAAAATAAACAGACCCTTCCGAAAAAAAAAATAGCAAGTCAGATGATGAAAGACAATGTGCAGGTTTTGCAATCAAACTCTACTTCGAGCATAGACCAGGAAGATGTTGCCAATTGGATACAACATTGGTTGTTGGTAGGAGATAGAGGATGATGATGGACTGTTTTCTTTCTGGACTGTAGGCCTGTGACCAGTCATGTTCTGCAGAGATAGGTGTTGAGTCTACTGTCTTTGTCATTTACATATATAATTTGGATGAGAATATAAGAAATATGGTTAGTAACCTTGAGGATGACACCACAATTGGTGGCATGGTGGAAAGTGAAAAAGGTTATCTAAGACTCCAGTGAGATCTTGATCAATGGGCTGATGAACTGAGGAGTGGCAGATTAAATTTATTTCAGATAGATGTGATGTAGTGTGTTTTGGTAAGTTACATTTTTCCTATAACAGGGTGACCACAACCAGACACATAAGAGGCATTATGTGTAAAAATCTGTTTCCGTTATTGTTAAAATTGAATCTGCAATATTGTGCACTTGTGTTTCAGTTTTGCATTTTGAAGAAGTCATCCCAGACTCAGAACATCAACTCTGTTTCTGTCTCCACAGATGCTGCCGGACCTGCTGAACCTCTTCAGACCTTTCTTTTCTTTTCAGATTTTCAACATCTACCTTCATTTAACCTTTTAATTTTAAATACTTTATTTGTATTCAGTGAGGAGAACAGTGTCACTACCCCACTCCCCTTCTCACCCAGGTTTACATTACTGCCATTGGAAGAGGAATCCTGAATTTGACACAACGGCCGGTGCCTGTATTTTCAGGCCCATTCCAATTACCTCCATTCCCAATTGGGGCAGATAAGTTAATTCAGCCTAAAGTGTTATGAGTGGCAATTCAATAGTTTTGCAACTCTTTGGCATGCTGTCAACCAAGTTTCCCTGTGTATAAAGTGCCACAAAAGGTGTATTGAGAAAAGGTATGTTCGCATTGCATGATGAGTTAAAAGAAATTAGTCATCACAGGGCACTTCCTTGGAGCGACAGCCAGGAGTAGCTAGAAGGTGGGGATCAACCAAGTTTCCCTGTGTATAAAGTGCCACAAAAGATGTATTGATAAAAGGTATGTTCGCATTGCATGACGAGTTAACAGAGATTAGTCATCACAGGGCACTTCCTTGGAGCGACAGCCAGGAGTAGCTAGAAGGTGGGGAAATAGTCATCAGGGATTAATAAATAAGGAAAATAAATAAGGTTCAGTGATTCGTACTGCTGCCTCACAGCGCCAGGGACCTGAGCTCAAATCATCAGAAGTTCGATTGAAGAGACATCTAGAGTTGAAACATTAGCTTGCTGTCTCTCCAACGAGGTGGTCTGACCAACTGTGATCTCCAGCATTTGTTGTTTTCTGGTTTTTTTAAGTCAGTTTGAGATGGACCATTTTGAATTTTACACCATCCCTGGCTCAGAAATTGTCTGAAGGTTTAGAAATAGAAGATGAGGGCAGAGCAAGCGCTCTAGTGGACAGGACATGAGCAGTAATACGGAGGTGGTGCTGTTCTTCCAACTCAAGTATTATCCATACGCCTGATTAAATTAAATGTGAGAGAAGTTAACATAATTTAGCTAATGGCAAAAAGATCGAAGTGTTAAAATAAACAGACCCTTCCGAAAAAAAATATAGCAAGTCAGATGATGAAAGACAATGTGCAGGTTTTGCCATCAAACTCTACTTCGAGCATAGACCAGGAAGATGTTGCCAATTGGATACAACATTGATTGTTGGTAGGAGATAGAGGGTGATGATGGACTGTTTTCTTTCTGGACTGTAGGCCTGTGACCAGTCATGTTCTGCAGAGATAGGTGTTGAGTCTACTGTCTTTGTCATTTACATATATAATTTGGATGAGAATATAAGAAATATGGTTAGTAACCTTGAGGATGACACCACAATTGGTGGCATGGTGGAAAGTGAAAAAGGTTATCTAAGACTCCAGTGAGATCTTGATCAATGGGCTGATGAACTGAGGAGTGGCAGATGAAGTTTATTTCAGATAGATGTGATGTAGTGTGTTTTGGTAAGATGAACTTAAGCATGACTTACACAGTTAATGGAAGAGCCCTGGGACTGTTGTCAAGTGGAGGGACCGAGGGGTTTAAGTGCACAGTTTCTTGAAAGTGGTGTCACAGGCAGACAGGGTGGTGAAGGAGGCTTTTGGGACATTTGGTTTTATCAGTCAGAGGAAGAATGTAAGAGTTGGGACATCATATTGTGGCTGTTCAGGACATTGGTGAGGTCACTTTTATAGTGCTGTGTATAATTTTAGTTTCGCTGATATAGGGAAGATATTAGTAAACTGGAAAGGGTGCCAAAAAGATTTACAAGGATGTTAGTGAGACTAGACGGTTTGAGTTATAAGGGCAGGCTTGATAGTCTGTTTTTTTTTCCCCTGGGGAAGTTAAGCAGTGATCTTATAGCAGTCTATAAAATCATGAAGGGCATTGATAAGGTGAATAGCAAAGGTCCTTTCCCCTGGGAGTTCAAAACTACAGACCATAATTTTAAGCTGAAACAAGGAAGATTGAAAATTGATCTGAGGGGCAACATTTTGAGGTTTTTAAGTGGAATGAACAGCCAGAGAAGTGGTAGAGGAGAATATTGAAAGGATATCTGGGCAGGAACATGAATAAAGTACGGTTTAAAGTGATATGAGCTAAATGCAGGTAAATGGGAACAGTTCTGGCTGGGAGGCCTGGCGAGCACAGACAGGCTGGACCGAAGGGTCTGTTTCCGTGTTGTACAGCTCTATGACTCTGTGACGCTTAAAATATTTACGTTGGTCCTTATCCTTGTTATGCCATATTCCTTATTTACTATTCTACACATCTATATGTCTTCTGCAAATATAACTACCATGCCTCTGATTCACCAGTCTGATACTTCAATACTGATTGTAAATCTTAGAAAGGCCAACACAGATCCTGTGGGATCTCACTCCTCACATTCAGCCAATCTGAATAAGGCCCAATTATGCACATTGTTTGCTGCAAGCATGCCAGTTCTCTTATCATCAGAGTATGTTTCCCTGTTATGACATGATTTCCTTTTCTGTGAAACCTTGTCAAATGCCAGTATGGAAATCCAAACGTGATATCTGCTTTACTTACATCACGTTTCTTTTCTTCAAAGAATTACAATAATGTGGTTAAACATGATTTATTTTCATTAAACTGAAAACTCATTTTAATTATCCTGCGCTTTTATATTTGTTACTTTTCAGTCTGATGGAACCTCTGCAGAATCTATTGAATTATGGGAAATGAATACGAAGTCATCTATCTATCTCTTAACATCCTGGGATGAAATCCATTGGATTATTCCTTAGTAATTCCAATGGCTCCATTCCAGAAATCCTTGCTTTGGAGGCCTCTGGGGCAGCTTCAGTGGTGGCATCCTTTAGCTACTCCAACAACCCAGATTGCTATGGAGAGTACAAAAGATGAACTTTATTCTAACTTTGTCTCCATTATTTCTTTTTATAATTTGTGTAATAAAAATGGCACCAAATTGTGATGACTTATACATATATCACTATGTTTTCATAAAGTGGCAATAAATAGCTGTTTTATTCAAGTGATTATACTATAACCAAGTTCCTCTCTTCACAGGTATTGCTGTAATCATTTCTATCATCTACAGTGAGGAGAAAAGCACAACATTTCTTTATTGTATCCACCAATTCCTTATTATATTCTATTACGTCCCACTGTCATCTCTGAGAGGATGAATAGTCATTTTACTTCCATTGCTTTCCTTTTGTATGCCGACATAAACTCTTGCTCGCTGTTAATTTATTTATAGCCACCTTCATCACATGGTCTGCTTTATTTGACCTTATTGAGGTTTAAGACTGCTGTTATTATTCTGACCTGTCTTCTCATCTGCCAGTCACATTTGTGCAATTTAATCATTATTACCGAAAGATTGAAACTCTTGTGAATTATTTAACAAAGCATTGATACAGGGTTGTCTCCTTGAAATTTTTGTTCATGGTAATAATGAATTTATTCTGAATATTTTGGGAAGGATAATATTAAGATAGAGTGGGTTCAGAAGAGATTTACCAGGATGTTCCTGGGTATGGAAGTTTTGAGTTATAATGAAAGGCTGGATACAATGGCATGTTTTCAATTGGAGTGTAGAAGGTTCACAGGTGACCTTCCAGTGGTTTATAAAATCATGAGAGGTATGGATGGAGTTCATGGTAGGGGTCTTTTCCCAAGAATGGTGCAGTTCAAGACAAGGGGGCATATTTTTAAAGTGACAGAAGAGAGATCTAAAAAAAAAAGAAGGGCAATTTGTTTTACACAGAAGGTGATTCACTTGTGGAATGACCTTCCTGAGGAAGTGATGGATGCAGGCAGAGTTCCAACACTTTAAAGACACTTAGATAAGTGCACGAATAGGAAAGATTTGGAGGGATATGGACCAACAGCAGGCAGGTGGGCCTAGATTACTTTGGGATTATGTTCAGCATGGCTAGTTGGACTGAAGGGACTTTAAGTATGCTGTATGACTCTAGAACTACATATAATGGCAAATGATTCTCCACAAAGTAGTCCTGTCGCCTAAAATCCAAATTCACTTCAACTAGCTCAGCTTTTCTGCTCGTACATTTGGCCTTTTTAACACAAACAGGATCAGTCTTGGACTAAGCCTTTTCAGTTTCAAACTGACTTTATTCAATTTGATTTGATTTAATGTAGTCACATGTACCGAAGCTTCTAATGGCGAGTAGTACAGGCAGATCATGCGGTGCTTGTACAGACTGAGGTATACAAGGTTGCAACTGCACAGAGCAACATTAACATTAGTCGAGAGTGTGGTTCTGAAAAAGCACAGCAGGTCAGGCAGCATCTGAGGAACAGGAGAATTAATATTTCGGGCATAAGATTAACATTAGTAAGATCAATATCGTTTGAAGTCAAAGAGGTCCATTCAGCAGGCTAATAATGGCACGGAAGGAGATGTGCTTGAATCTGCTGATGCAACTGTTCAGGCTTCTGTATCTGGCTGGAAAACAGCATTAACAGGGCAGGAGGGTCTTTGTAGAGGTTGTCAGTCTTTGAGTGCCAATGAAAAGTTAAATCCATTGATGGGAGGTTTGTTTCCATTATGGCCCACAACTTTCTGCAGATTTTTATGGTTCTGGATGGGACAGTTACTGTTATGCACCCATATAGAATACTTTCCATAGTGTATCTGTAAAATCTTGGTAAGGATCCTTATGGGAGAAAGTGAGGATTGCAGATACTGGAGATCAGAGCTGAAAATGTGTTGCTGGAAAAGCGCAGCAGGTCAGGCAGCATCCAAGGAGCAGGAGAATTGACTTTTCGGGCATGAGCCTGGAGAAGGGCTCATGCCCGAAACTTCGATTCTCCTGCACCTTGGATGCTGCCTTGACCTACTGTGCTTTTCCAGCAACACATTTTCAGCTAGGATCCTTATGGACATGCTGAATTTCCTAATCTGTATGAGGATGAAGAGTAGTTATTGTGCCTTTTTGATCATCTCATTTATGTGGGAGATCCAGAACAGATTGTTGGCCCACCTCACTACCAGGAACTTGACGCGTTCGACCCTCTCCACCTCAGCTCCATTGATGGAGATAGCGGCGTGTCCTCCTCCTTTCTTCCCGAAGTCAATGATCCACTGTTTTGTTTAGCTGATATAGAGAGAGAGATTGATATTATTGCACCAAGACACAAAACATTCAATGTCCTTCCTATACTCTGATTCATCTGTTTAATATCCATTCTGCCATGGTGATGTTATCAGCAAATGTGTCGATGGCGTTCATAGGGAATTTGGCTCTGCGGTGGTGGGTGTACAAGGAGTACAGTAAAGGGCTGAGAATGCATCTTTGTGGGGCACCAGTGTTAAGCATTTCATGAAGGCAGTGCTGTTGTCAATCCTCACTGATTGATATCTGTGGCTCCGGAAACTGAGGATCCAGCTGCAGAGAGTGGAACCAAGACTTGTGTCTCAGAGTTTTGAGATGAGTCTGGTGAGGATTATTCTGTTGAAGGCAGAGCTGTGGTTGATGATAGGAGCCTGACATAAGTGTCCTTGTTATCCAGATGTTACAGGGGGGAGTGTAGTTCAAGGGAAATGGCATCCGCTATGGATTTGCTTCACCGGTAGGCAAATTTCAGGAATCCAAGCAGGCTGGGAGGCTAGAGGTGAAATGGGCCATGACCAGCATCTTGAAGCACTTGATGATTACTGAGGTTGCATCCACTGTGCAGTAGTCATTAAGGCATGCTGCATGTGTTTTCTTTGGTACTGGGGTGATGGTGATCTTCTTGAAGCAGGTGGGGAATTTGGAGTATAGCAAGGAGAGGTTAATGATTTCAAATTCAATTGAATTATGATCTCAGCTTGCTCAGTGTAACCTTTACTCTAAGGTCATTCATTAATCCTATCGGAATGCAAAATACCAAGTACTGTAAAAAAAATGACATGGTCAGTCCCATAGCGTACATTTTTAAGAAACAATCTCAAAATAATTCTGTGAACTGCTCAATGAGTCCACAATTACCACTTTGATTTTTCTAACTTTGTTGCAACTTGAATAATTATGGTTGTCTCTTTCACAAAAACACACAATTTGTTTTCATGTTTACTTTTTGATAATGAAGGGCCACTTCCCAAAAGATACATTTCCTCACAAACCAATTCTACATTCTGGTCTCTTTAAAATTAGGTCATCCCTAACTGCACACAAGCCATCTTTAATTCGTAGTGCTACCTCTTTGTTTTTACAAAGTTTCCTACGTTTCTTTAAGGTGGCGGTTTCGTCAACGTTCAGAATCTGAAACTTCCCATCTTTAGCAATATTTCCAACAGGAAAACCAATATTATAATATTTAATATATAACCAATTATATTTAATCATGTGGATGTGTGTTGTCAATCCATTTGCTTTGTTAGGAATGTGACATGCATTAAAACGCAAAGCCTTTCGTTGTGCTTTTATGTTATCTATGCCACATCTAATCTTTCTCCGTAAGACCAAATACATGAAAGCACAATTAGACCACTCAGCCCACTGTGTTTGCTCCACTGATCAATCATGGCTGATATGCATCTCAAACCAGTTCTTCATTATCCCTGTAATCCTTGACCTCCTCATGCATTAAGAACCTAAGTATCAAAGATACTCAATGCCTTGGCTTCCTCAACCTTCTGTAGCAATAAGCTCCACAGATTCACCACCCTCTGACTGAAGAAATTTCCCCTCATCACAGCTCTGAAGGATCATCCCTTCATTCTAAGTCTTTGCCCTTGGGTCATAGACTCTCCTACTAGTGGAAACATCTTCTTCACGTCCATTCTATCCAGACTTCTCAATATTCAGTCAGCTTCAATGAGTTCCCCCCATACTTCTGAAAGCCAATGAATAGAGACTTTGAGTTCTCAACCACTCCTCATATGACATGCCCTTCATTCATGGCATCAGTCTTGTGAGCCTTTTCTGGTCTCCCCTCCAATGCCAGCAGATCTTTCTACAGAGAGGGGACCAAAATTTGCTCACAATATTCCAAATGTTGTCTGACCAGAGCCTCAAACACTTCCACCAAATAGACCCCACCACCAAGAACATCTTACCCTCCCCACACCTCTCAGACTTCTGCAAGTAACGGTCCCTCCAACAGTACATGGTTCACACCACTCCCACCACCAAATCCCAGGTACTTGCCCCTGCACTCAGAAAAAATGCAAAACTCACTAGTAAAAACCCTCCCCCCACGTCCATCCAGAACCCAAAAAGTCCTTCCAGGTGAGATAGAGGTTCACCTGTCTCTCTTCCATCCCAGTTTATTGCACCAGGTGCTCCCAGTGTGGTCTTCTCTACATCGATGAGACCGAACGTAAACTTAGGGAACCATTCACTGAGCATCGCAGCCAGGTCCACAGAGGTCGACCAGACCTCACAGTCACCCCTCATTTCAATTCCCCCAACCACTCACTTGCCGACATGCCAAAACAAACCAGAGCTCTTATTGGAAGAACAACATTTCATTTTCTGCCTGGGCAACCTACAGCCTGGAGGGTTCAATGTTGAATTCTCCAGTTTCACATAACCTCCCTCCCCATCCCCTGACTCTCTTCCCAGCTCCTTACCCTCACTACCACTGCTGCCTGCAACCAATCGGATTAATTCCTCCCATTAACCATCCAGGTTGTATCCTCTACCTGTCTTCACCTATCCCTACTTCACCACCACGCCACACACCCACCCTCAATCCTGAAGAAGGGGGGTGAATTACCAATGATGCAAAAGCAGCACTATGTTGATCTCTGGGCCTCTGTACTCCTTACAAGCAATGTCTGTAAAAGAAAGAAATCTATGTATTAATTAGCATCAGTTATAAAAAGGTATCAAGACAATGGATGTCCCTTACGCAGCCAGTTAGTATTTGATAACGCTGGAGAATTTGATCATCTGTCTGAATCCACCCGAGTATGCAAAAGCTTTGTATTGTATCTTATGGTCACAGGCCTCCAGTCTGAAAGGCAACCCTCCACCACCACATTCTGTCTTCTACCTTCCAGCCAAATCTGTACCCAAATGGCTAGTTCTCTCTGTACTCCATGAGATCTAACCTTACTAACCAGTTCACCTTGTCGAACAATTTACTGAAGTCCATTTCGGTCACATCTACAAATTTGTGCTCATCAATCCTTTTCGTTATTTCTTTAAAAAACCTTAATCAAGTTTGTGAGACATGATTTCCCATGCACAAGGCCTTGCTGATTATCCCCAAACAGTCCTGGGCTTTCCAAATACATGTAAATCCTGATCCCCATGATTCCCTCCAACAACGTGCCTACCACCGATGACAGGCTCACCAGTCTATCGTACACTGGCTTTTCCTTACCACCTTTCTTAAATAGTGGCACCACGTCAGCCAACCTCGAGCCTTCTGGCAACTCACCTGGGATTATTGATGATGCAAACATCTCATTTAAGGGCTCAGCAATCACTTCCCTAGTTTTCCACAGAGTTCTAGGTCCAGAGTGTGGAAAACCACAAAAGGTCAGGCTGCATCTGAGGAGCAGAATTGACGTTTCGAACATAAGCCCTTCATCAGGAATGTTCTGCTCCTCGGATGCTGCCTGACCTGCTGTGCTTTTCCAGCACCACACACTCGACTCTTATCTACAGCAGCTGCAGTCCCTATTTTCTTTCACAAAGTTCTAGGGTACACTTGATGAGATCCTGGGTATTTATTCACCTTTATGTGTTTTAAGACACTCCTCGACTGTAATATGTTCATTTTTCAAGATGTCATCATCTATTTCCCCACGTTCTGTATCTTCCATGTCCTTCTTCACAGCAAACACTGACGTAAAATACTCATTCAATATCTCTCCCATCTCCTGCAGCTCCACACAAAGGCCGCCTTGCTTATCTTTGTGAGGCTTGATTCTCCCCCTAGTTACCCTTTTGTCCTTAATGTATTTATAGAATCCTTCTGGATTCTTTTCAACCCTGAGTTATCTTATGTCCCCTTTTTGCCCTCCTTATTTTCCACTTGAGTATACTCCTACTGCCTTTGTACTCTTCTAAGGATTCTCTTCTGTATATCTGACTTATACTTCCTTCTGTTTCTGAACTAAGGTCTCAATTTCTCTAGTCATCCAGCATTCCCCACACCCTCTAGCCTTATCTTTCACTCTAACAGGACTACATTGTCTCGAGACACTCGTTATTTCATTTTTGAAGGCTTCCCATGACCGACTTTGCTTTTCGAGCACCACAATTTTTGATGTCAGTCACCTGCCCTGCCTTATATCCCAGAGAAGGTCAGGTTTTGCACTTTGTCCAGTAGGTACATGCACATACTGAATCAGAGGATTTTCTTGTCCACACTTCACAAATTCCTCGCCATCTCAACCCTGAACACTATGACAATCCCAGTATAAGTTTGGAAAGTTAATATCCATGACCATAACCACCCTGTTATTCTTACATATATCAGAGATCTCCTTACAAATTTGTTTCTCAATTTCCCGCTGACTATTGGGGCATCTATATTACAATCGCAAGAAGGTGATCATCCCTTTTTTATTTCTCAGTTTCATCCAAATAACTTCATTAGATGTATTCAGACTGAGGTGAATAGGAATCTACATTACTCCAAGTCTGGTATATACTTGGATTTCTCTCCTCAGCTTCTCATTGTAGATGCTGGCATTGAGAACATGCAAGAAGACAATGGATTCATTTTCTCCAATTAGAAGAGTTGAATTCCATGCATACTGGAAAAGTTGATTGGGTAGAATATTCTTGCTATTGGTTTTAAATTGTATAGTTGGGATTCTTTTTGAAGCTGATGGATAACCTGACAGAGTTTTTTTAAGATGATAAGATGATTTAAAGGAAGGTGCGAGAATAGTATTTTAACTTCTGTGTGAGATGAGAATAACTATATTCTTATTATTTGCAAATCTATCAATAAATGGTGAAGAAGCTCTTTTGCATAGCAAATCTTCAGTATATGCAAATTTCCATTAGAAACGCTTTTAATTATAATGAACATGGACAGACCAAAGGAGAAATTTGACAGGTATATGATGTACAAATGTAGAGAATGGTAGATTGGTGGGTTTATATTGATCAGACACATTAGGAGAGAGCTATTGAAATTAGTGATGAGACTTTTTACTGCATATGGTACAATGCAAAGCTGCTACATACTAGGGTGGATTCAGACAGGTGATCTAACTCTCCAGCATGACCAACTACTCACTGGCTGCACAAGAGACATCCATTGTCTTGACACCTTTTTATAACCAATACTAACTAATACATAGATTATTTTCTTTTCCAGACATTTCTTTGTAAGGAGTACAGAGGCCCAAAAGTAAACGCACTGCTGATTTTGCATCTTTGGTACCTTACCCCCTTTCTAATTAACAACAATGCGGTTTATAATAAGCATAATTCAAGCAGGTAGACATGATAACTGTTCAAGCAGAAGACTAGACCCAGTGCACTGTAAAACTACAGGAAAAAGTTTTTTTCCACACAATCCTAGATTCTCCATTTGGGTTGTTTATCTTGATTACTTCATGCTGCCTTGATGCTGCGTTTGGCCATATCCAGAGTCACACAATACAGTTTAACATCTGTTCCTTGCTTGATCTGTAAAAGCAACAAGAAAATGTTAAGAACAGCTGCTAGTTAGTTTTTGTAGCTATTCAATGTGTGTCACTGGAAATAGGCACTTGTGTTAGAGCAGTCTCGTCAGAAAGCATTGTCGTGTTTTCCAGTTCTGTCTGTGAGAATGTGTATAAGGCATGAGCAGGTAGGGAAAGAGTTAAGAACAGGGTTACGTGACAAAGGCAACTGAAAACGTTGATTGGATAGAATATACTTGCTATTGGTTTTAACTTGTGTAGTTGTGATTTATTCTAAAGCTGATGGATGACCTGACTTTTTTTATGATGATGAAAATGATTTAAGGGAAGGTGCGGAAATGGTAGCTTAACTTCTGTGTGAGATGAGAACTGTAGTCCATGCTGGGATGACTTTGACCAGATAAGAACTTGCAGTAAATAATGAGGTGCTGGAGTAATGGGTAGTGATTTAATGAGGTGAAGACCATTTATTGTGTGATGCTAGATGGCTTAATCTTTATTGTTGTTACTTGCTGATTGGAACGGTCACCAATTAATATAAGTGATGCTGAATTTGGATGCTGCTACCTGTAAGTGACTACATAATTCCTTAAGAATCTGCTGTTTGAGAGAAGACTGAGAAATCATGTTCTTGTGTACAAGAGCGATCGCGCTCTCTCCAGGGCTCAGAATAAAGATGAAGAAGGTGGAGCCATACAGTATCTATGAGTGTTTGCTTTGAATGATACAGAAATGGCACCACAATACTGGCAAGCAAGGTAGGAGTCCAAATGAATTGTTACGATCAGATGGCATCTGCGATTGCCCAGAACACCGCTATCTCAAGATGGATGGGCCCACAAGGTAGGATTTTAAACCTTGATCCCTCTCAATATTCCTGTGTGTCGGAAATGGTCCCTTCATTCAAATGTTTTCTAGTGTTTGAGTCCCCTGGATTTAATTGAGGTTCGAGTCCCTTGGGCTTAATTGTGGTTCAAGTCCCGTGGACTTAATTGGGGTTTGAGTCCCCTGGATTTACTTGAGGTTCGAGTCCCCTGGGCTTAATTGGGGTTTAAGTGGGGTTCAAATCCCCGGACATATAGAGTATTAAAAGGGCGTTCGAGTCCCCTTGAGAAGTAAAGTGAAAAAGGGATTCACGTCCCCTCGGTAAAAGTGGATTCAAGTCCCTGAGGTAAAAGACAGTTAAAGTCCCTTTTAAAAAGTATTTGTAGTCCTCTAGTGGTGAGTTTGAGCCTCCGGGGCATAAAAATAAGTTAGAAGCCGGAACTTCAAAGAAATACATCTAAGCAAAATTTGGTACTTCTTAAGCCATTATCCGCCATACCTCCCCTGTCAAGTACTTTTAGGACAACATGGCGTCACCGGTAAAAGGGAGAGAAGGTGGAGCTGGTCCACTCAGATCCCAACAGTGAAGTGCATTGACTGCCAGGGAAGCTTTGTCAAAGATTTTGTTATTAGAGTCTCAGTTCCTGGGTTGGTGTTTTGACTCAGTGGGTCTTGCTCTGGGCGACGGAATGGCTTGGACTGCGGCACCGTCTGGTCCACTGCGAGGGGTTTCTCTTTTTGTAAGTATAATTTCATCAAGAGGATGTGAAAAGAAAAGAGAAATTAAAGTTGTACTAATGCTTCGATAAAGGAAGTTTCGATATAAATTATACCGTGCTGGAAGTGTTTGATATTTAAATATTTTGTTTTGTTAAAATACTGGTTCAGAAAATCATTTTACGTAACTGTTTTGCCTTATTTGAACCAGGATCTCAATTTAATGTGTTTTGTGGGCTATGTAATAGGGTAGATTTTTACATTAATATGCAACATTAAGTCCTCTTTACAATGATCAAACATCTAACATTAAAACAAATTGATTGAGGACTTTGAGCCCCTGATTTGTTTGAAATTCTACAATGCCTGTTTCGAAAAACAATTGTGCCAGTGGTCATGTTTTAGCCAGATGA
>NC_057726.1:69209791-69216666 GCF_004010195.1 Chiloscyllium plagiosum | reverse complement strand
TTTACTGATCAAACTAACATCAAAATAGCCAGTTGGCTTTGTTACATTTAACAGCCAAGCAGCTGCAGAAGCAGCAAAGGATGCTGCATTCATCTAGGCTGCTGCTGCTGCAGCTGCTGCACTGCACACTCATGCGCTGGTAGCCTCCTTCTGAGGCAGTTCCGCAAGGATGGAAGTCTTGTCAGTTTTCTTAGGTAGTTAACTGCCCTTATCTAAGAATTCCGATTTCTCCATGGAGTAATGCAGAAGTACGACTGGATTTCATTTTCAGGTTGGACTTTACTGAAGGAGATTTTGGATATCTGTCTCATTTCCACTCGACTAGGAGGGGGTGGAATTGTCAATGAGAACTGTGGACTTAAGTACTTTACAGGTGAAATCATTTTTCCACGTAGGAGGATCCTGCAGATCCTATCTACTGCACGGATGAGTAATTTTTGTTGTTATAGTCATTGCATGTTGTGTGTCAATAACTTGCTTAAGCGCTGGCAGTAATAGTTTTATGAAGAAGATGGTAGTGTCATCTAGGTGGTTATCATGAAATGATAAAAGAAGGGAATGAGAATGTGTATAAGGTATGAGCAGGTAGGGAAAGAGTTAAGTTTAGGGTTGCGTGACAAAGGTTCACCTGGCATGACTTTGGCCAGCTAAGAGCTTGCAGTAAACGGTGAGGTGCTGGAGGCACAGGCAGTGGTTTAACGAGGTGAAGAACATCTATTGTGTATTGGCAGATGGTTTAATCTTCACTGTTGATGCTTGCTGATTGTAACGGTAACCCACTCAATATAGATGTTGCCTTATTTAGATGCTGCTTCCTGTAAGTGACTATGTAGTTTCTTAAGAATCTGTTGTTTGACAGAAGACCAAGAATTCATGTCCTTACCTATGTGGCCAGTCGCTCTCTTTCGAGGGCTTGGAATAAAGATGAAGAAAGTAGCACCATATTGTGTCCCTGAGTGTTTGCTTCGACTGATACAGAAACAGAACAACATTTGCATGTACAACGTTTGGTCTTGCTTATGTATGTGCTTTCTGCTTATGGAGTCATAAAGTCATACAACACAGACACAGACCCTTTAGTCGAACTGCTCCTTTCCAAACATAATCCCAAACTAAGCTATTGCCACCTGCCTGATTTTGGCCCATATCCCTCCAAATCTTTCCTGTTCTTGCAGTGTGTTTTAAGATTTGTAACTGTGAACACATCCGCCACTACTTCATGAATTTCATTCCACATGTGGAGCACCCGCAGTGTAAAAGAAATTCCCCCTCGCATCTTTTTTAACCACCCTCCTCTTACCTTAAACATGTGCCCCTAGTCTTGCAATCTGCCATCCTAGTGAAAAGAACCCTACGAATAACTGTATCTACATGATTTTTATATACCTCTGTAATCTCACCTCTCAACTTCATACGCTCTGTGGTAACAGTCCCAGCTTATTCAGCCTTTATTCATAACTCAAAGCTTCTTTACCCAGCAAGATCCTGATAAATCCCTTATGAACCCTCTGCAGCTTAATAATATTCTTCATAAGACTGGACGACCACATTTGGACACAGTATTCCTGATGAGGCCTCACCAATGTATGACACAACCTCAGAATGGCTTCCCAACTCCTATACTCAAAGAACTGCACAATGAAGGCACTTTTTAACCACTTCTTTCATATAAGAATTATGTAGCTGAACCCTTAGTCCCCTCTGTTCTATAACACTACTCAAGGCCCCAGCATTAATTGTCTAATTCTTGTCCCTGTGTGTTTTACCAAAATAAAATATTTCACATTGATCCAGATTGAACTCCATCTTCCATTGACAGCCCATTGACCCATTTGATCAAGAAGAATGTGTAATCAGGAAAACCTTGTTCAATGACTATTATGCCATCAATTTTTGAGTTGTCCACAAGATTCCTAACCATGCCGTCTATATTTGCATCCAAATCATCCACATCAATGACAAACAAAAGAGGACCCAGAATTAATCCTTGGGGCATACTGCTGGTGACATACCTCTAGTCTGTAAAGCAACGTGTCACTCTTGTCAACAAAAGGTGTAAATAGAAAAAAATCCAAGATCTCCAACACTGTTTCGATCAGACACTCCCAGGATAGGGATATCAGTCCTTGAAACACAGCGCAAATCCCACTCCGTAATTTGAAAACAAAAATAAAGCTGCCTTGACTTTATTAAACAACAGAAAAGACCTTACTGCTCTGAGGAAAAACAAGTAAACAAACAATAGATCTCCCTTGACTCCATCCCCATCAACTTGCTTTGGGCGGGAACACAATGGGCAAAAAATAAAAGGGAAGTCAAGCAATATCAAAGGAAACAAATAAACAAACAAATAAGCAATTAAATAAATAAACCCCTTTGGCTCTGTCCCCATCGAACGCTCCTGGGACAGGGACAACAATGTTTAAAATTAGAGGAAGTTCCCCTGCTCATTTCAACTAGAAATAAAACTCCCCTCACACTGATCCAGATCAAGCACATCTGGGATAGGGTCAGTCTGGGACTAAAATAGAAGCCCCTTTGGCTCTTGCAAGGGGTCAGAACTCACAACAAAGAGAAACTAAAATAGTCCTCTTCCTGGGGCACCAAGTCAAAAACAAATGCAAACTCCAAAGGCATAAACAACGAACAAAATCAGAATATCACTATCCAGGTTAATAATGCATTCCAACCCTGCTGCAGCTAGGACAGGACAAATGGACAAGAATCATTTCTGTGGATATTCATTCATAACTAACTGAATTAAGACATTGACTTGAGTTTTCATTGCTTGAGCGATTGAATTTTATAGCAGAGAGGTTCTGCTGCAATTGTACAAGGTGTTGGTCTGGTCACACCTGGAGTATTGTGTGCCGTTCGGGTCTCCTTAATTGAGGAAAGATATACAAAGGAACCTTGATTATCCAGCATTCAATTATCCGAAAATTGGATTATCCAGCAAGATCACAAGGTCTTGATGCTTGGCTAAACTATATTAATTGACATTTGATAATCCAGGATTCAATTAGCCGACCGAAATACTGCCCACCCGTGTCCTTTGGACAATCAAGTCTCCTCTGTCCTGGCTTAGGAGGCGGTGCAGAGGCGGTTCACCAGGTTAATTTCAGAAGATGATGAGGAGAGGATGAGCCACCTGGGACTATACTCACTGGAATTTCGAAGAATGAGAGGGGATCTTACAGAAACGGATAAAATTATGAAAGGCATAATTAAGGTAGACTCAGGCAAATTGTTTCCGCTGGTGGGTGAGGTGAGGACTAGGGGACATGACCTCAAGATTAGTGGGAGTAGATTTAGGACAAAGATGAGGAGGAACTGCATTTTCCAGAGAGTAGTGAATTATCTGCCCAAGGAAGCAGTAAAGGCCTTATTGAATAAATTCAAGATACAGTTGGATGTGTGTTTGCATGGTAGGGAAATTAAGTGTTCTGGGAATAATGCAGGCAGGAGGAGCTGAGACGGTGGATAGATCAGCCATGATCTTTATAAATGGCCCAGTCCTGCTTCTATGACTCTGAAACAGAAAGTATGAACATGTCTAACAGTTTCTGTTACACTTTGAGTGTGGTTATGCCTCTCCACACACTTGAATAACTACCCAGTCTTCAGAGACACAACGTAAACTGTCACAGAAACTGCTGGATTGCGTATGCGTGAGTATGGTTGGAGAAATAAGTGGTCATTAACCATATGTTTAGGGCAAAGGCAACATTGGGGACCCATGATGGGAGGTGCTTTGTTGTCCAAGAATTCAGAAAATAATGAAGTATGTGTGTTGTACACTATAAAAACTTTCAATTTTTTAAAAACAAAAATGAAGCTGTTCCTAGAACTGGCTGTTATCTCTAAACTGACTTGTGAACAACATTATCATCAATGATCAATTTCATCATAAACACCATTTGCCATCATGTTAGTCAAACGTTATGCTACAGTCAATCAAACTGGTCATAGAGTCAGAGAGATACAGAACAGAAACAGATCGTTTGGTCCAATTCGTCCATGCTGACCAGATATCCCAACCCACTCTCGTCCCACCTGCCAGCAACCGGTCCAAACACTTCCTATCCAAATACCTTTTAAATGTTGCAATTGTACTAGCCTCCACCATTTACTCTGGCAGCTCATTCCATACACGAACCATCCTCTGCGTGAAAAAGTTGCCCTTAGGTCTCTTTTAAACCTTTCCCGTCTCACCCTAAACCTATGCCCTCTAGTTCTGGACTCCCCAACCTCAGGGAAAAGACTTAGGATAAATAGACAATCGATGCCCCTCATGATTTTGTAAACCTCGATAAGGTCACCGCTCAGCTTCTGACGCTCCAGGGAAAATAGCCCCAGCCTGTTCAGCCTCTCCGGAAAGATCAATTCCTCCAACCCTGGCAACATCCTTGTAAATCTTTTCGGAAACCTTTCAAGTTTCACAACATTCTTCCGATTGCATGCAATATTCCAACAGTGGCCTAACCAATGTCCTGCACAGCCGCAACATGACCTCACAACTCGTGTACTCAATACTCTAACCAGTAAAGGAAAGCAACCAAATGCCCTCTTCACGATCCTATCTACCTGTGACTCTATTTTCAAGGAGATATGAAACTGCACTCGAAGGTCTCTTTGTTCAGCAACACTCCCGCGGACCTTACCATCAAGTGTATAAGTCCTGATAAGATTTGCTTTTCCAAAATGAAGCACCTCACATATATCTGAATTAAACTCCATCTGACACTTCTCAGCCTCATTCTCATAATAAGGGATAAAGTTGCATTCCCTTCTGTTGTTAAATGGAAATAAGATCATTTTCTAATTCAGAATTTGCTGATTGTAACTTACTGTGTTCAGATCACTGCCCCCCATTAACATAAAGACTGAAATGTTATTGAACTTTATTTTTAAGCAGAGATAAATTAGCCTGAGGAAGAGATTAGGTTAGTGGTATGTCCCACCTCTCTATTTATAGGCCTTGGTTTCTTAGCGTGGGTGAGATAAGGTTTTGACTCCATCTATCATTATGCTTCCAACACACAGCAAATGAAAACCTGCACACAACAAGCATTGTGTTGTAATTAAATATTCCCATAGAATTCTGAACATAGATTGTTTCAAGTCTTACCTTTAATTGGATCTAATTTGTCATGTATCACAAAAGTTACCAACATGAGAAGTAATAATCCTGCTACAGCACATCTAGTCAAGAATTCCTTTTGCAAAATACTGTCACTGTTCACTAACAAAAAAGGGGAGAATAAGTGGAATGTTAGCAATGATTAACCAATGTCAGGTAAGAGGTAGCATGCACATTAAAGCTAACATCTCTCAGAGACATAGTTGGGCAATTTCATCCTTCCTTTCAATCAGCAAAATTCCGTCTGGCCAAGTCAGATCTTATCACCAATCAAGTCAGGTCTGCTCTGGGATTGGTGGTTCACGCTGACCAAACCAGCTGTGTCGTAGCGGGCAGGATGATCTCTGAGGGGCTCAGATGACTCAGGGATACAGAAGAACAAAGAAGAATACAGCACAGAAACAGACTCTTTGTGTCTGCCAGCCTGTAGTGCCACATTTTTCCTTTCCATACGAAAATTGCCTTCACTTACAGGAACGGTATCCCTATATTCCCTTCTTATTCATGTATTTGTCCAGGTGCTTTTTGAATGTTGCTATTCCATCTGCTTCCACCACCTCCTCTGGCAACACATTCCAGGCATCACCACCCCTTATGTGAAAAAAACTGCCTCACACATCGCTTTTAAATTTGCCCCCTCATTTCTTGAACCTGTTCCCCTAGTACTTGATTCCTCCACCCTGTGAAAAAGCCTCATATTTCCTACTCTATCCGTGCTGTTCACAATCTGATAAACTTCGATTAGATCGCCCTGAACTTCCAGTGAAAACAAACCCAGTCTATCCAACCTTCCTTCATAGCTAAAATCCCCCTTACCAAGCAACATCCTGGCGAACCTTTTCTGTACCTTCTCCAAAGCATCCATTTCCTTCTTGTATTGTGGTGACCAGAACTATATGCAATATTCCAAGTGTGGCCTGACTGTAGTTTTATAAAGCTGCAGCATAGCTTCTTTATCCTTATCCTCAATGCCCCTTCCAATGAAGTCAAGCATGCCTTAAGCCCTTTTTACTACCTTAAGTACCTTATCTAGCTGCGCTCTCACCTTCAGTGATCTGTGGACCTACACACCAGACACCTCTGCGTATCAATATTCTGATGGGCCTTGCCATTCACTGTATAATTTCCACCTGTATTCAAGCTCACATTAGTCCCAAATAAACCACCACTGCCACTTCTCTGCCCATGCCTCCAATTGATCTACATTCTGTTGTATCCTCAGACAATACTCCTCATTGTACACAACTCCACTAATCTTTATATCATCTGCAAACTTACTAGTTAGACACACATTTTCCTCTAATGTCTTGTTGAAATTCTTCCCCACTTTCCTTCCATACTTCAAGGTCTTCGTCAGTTCCCATTCTCCTTGACCTCCTACGCTTCCTTTTTCTTTCTGACAATGGTCATAATATCTCTGCTCATCCAAGGTTGGCACAACCTGCCAGACCTATCAATTATCGTCACAGAAATGTGCCGCTCATGAACTCTTATCAACTGCAATTTGAAATGCTCCTCATGTCTGATATAGATTTACTCTCAAACAGCTGCCTTCAATCAAAATTCTCCAATTCTTCACCCAACTTAACACATTTACACAAGGACTGCTGTTATCCCTCTCCACGAGTATCTTAAAGCTCATGATATTATGGTCACTATGGTCAAAACGCTCCCTCACTACAGCTTCACCCATATGGCCAGGCTCATTTCCCAAAACCAGGTCAAATATGAC
>NC_057726.1:69162803-69209291 GCF_004010195.1 Chiloscyllium plagiosum | reverse complement strand
TAAGAGGGAGATAATAAGATAGAGACAGATGGAGAAAGGCACAGAGACAGAGCACAAGAGTGACCGGCAGAATAGAGAGCGATGGAGAGTTCGAGATCACGAAGTAATGATCAACAAAGTGAAAGCCAGAGTGTGAAGAGTGAAAGACAGAGAGTTAAAGAGAGCACAAGAGACAACAAAAAAAAAGACAGAGTTACAGGGAGAATGGAATACAGAGAAAGAGAAAGAGAGAGGGGCATAGACAGTTAGAGAAAGACAAAAACAGAGACAGGCAAAAAGAGATAGATACAGCGGGGCCCAGACAGCACAGCTGAGCAAGCATGACAAAGAAACTGGGAAAGAATATGACAAATAATGAATATGACAGAGAGAGAGAGAGACAGATAGAGGCAGAGAGAGAGAGACAGAGTGAATTTGAAATAGAAATTGAAAGACAGAGAATACAGAAAAAGATTCACATAGAGAGGCAGAAATGGAGAGGTACAGAGGGACCTCAGTTATCTGGCATTCAATTATCTGAATATCGAATACCTGACAAGATCGCAAAACTATGCTATCCAGCATTCGATTGTCCGGAATTCAACTAACCGAACAGTATAATCCCCATCCATGTCTTTGGATAATCGAGGTTCCTCTGCAGAGAAAGAGATAGAATTTTGATCTGTTGGGGAAGTGGGCCGAGAAATGCCAAATGGAGTTTAATATAAATAAATGTGAGGTCTTGCATTTTGGAAAGTAAAATCAAAGGATGAATTTCATGGTGAATGGTAGGTCCTTAAAGAGTGTAAGGGAACAGAGGGACCTTGGAGTTCATGTGCATGGTTCTCTGAAATTGAAGTCAAAGGTAAACAGGCAATGAAAAGGGCTTTTAGCACACTGGCCTTTATCAGTCAGGGCATTGAGTATAGAATTTGGGAAGTTACATTGTAGTTGTACAGGACGTGGGTGAGGCTGCACTTGGAGTATTGTGTTCAGTTTTGGCCACCTTGTTTGAGGTAGGATGCTATTGAACTGGGAGGAGGAAGGGAGAACAAACATCAGACAACGTTAGTACCACTAGAGCGATAAAAGTGGTAGCAATTCTAGAATAGATAATGGAATCCTCAGCCAACAAAGTAATGAAGAAATAGTGATGGACTATTAATTATTAACTGATGATTATGTAATGGAAAATTATCCATTTACTGTGAAATTTGAAAGAGAATGCTTTTCTAAAATTTAATGCTGTGCTGAGCTTTATAAACAATACTTTGATGAGGTTTGCAGCCAGCTTGTCTCTGTATCAGTTTTGTAAACATTCAACTCGACGTTGCAATAGTCGAACTCAACAAAAGCTGAAGAACTGCTATGTCCAAGACCAGGGGATGAGAGAATAATAACTTGAGTTTTCCCAGTCGTTGCCGTTGAGAGCATGATAAGAAACAGTATAAGGCAAGTATCTGAACAATGTTCAGGAACCCCTTACATGGAGACACCTAGTTGAATGTACTGGGTCAATTCTGCAGAATTTAAATCAAGCTCCTTTCTTTGCTCTTGCTAACAGTTGAGTCAAGTCGATTTAATTTCCGTGACAGTAAACTTGGAGGCTCGTCTGGGATCCCGCAACTGGTGGGATTCTGAAGACTCCCAGGAGGCGCAGGTGACAGCACCTTGAAGGTCTTTCACTTCATCTCGAGTGCTGAATTGGCCCTTTTGAGTGAGAGGACTGGGAATCTGCAGATCTGAAGAAGGGCTTATGCCCGAAACGTCGATTCTCCTGTTCCCTGGATGCTGCCTGACCTGCTGCACTTTTCCAGCAACACATTTTCAGAATATGCAGATCACCCTAGCGCTGGAGTTCGAATCGAATAGGGTTGGATTAAGAGTCGAAGGTTTAGTAATCCTATATAGAGACTCATTCTAAGAGAATAAGTACAGCAGGAAAAGGGTTCAATGCTGTGGGATTAGAGCAAAACCCAAGGGAAGGGGATTGCCTTGTCTAGAATGTTTAGGAGACAGCAAGTTTAAGGGTGGTTTTAGACTTGGAACCACCACTGGCTGAGTTGGGACTCACCAACGATGTACCGGGTACGTGGTGTCTTGGCTTATGAAAACCAAGGCATTGAGGCGGCCCGCCAGAGGAAAGAAAGCAAGTCAAAGGGAAAAGATAATGGTACCGCCAGAGAGAGCAAGAGAGCTGAACACTTTTCCAGTTATGCTAAAAATGGGCTCCGGCAAGAGCAAACAAAAGGAGAGTCCACACAGGACATGGAATAGCCAACCAAAAATACAATACATGCTAAATGATTACGGCCCAGAACCTGTAAAGCAGTTAGAATTGTCGATCAAGGAATGTGGTTTTCCAGAGGGAGGAAGTTTTAGTAAATATTGAGGTTGAGGTTGGAGGAGAGAGAGAAGGAGAAAAAGAAGGGAAAAATAGAACCTGTGAATTGGAGTGCTTATACATTGTGGAAGGCTGAGGCTAATATCAGGGAAAGGAAATCTCAAGTAAAAGATAGATCAAGTACACGTACAAATACCAGCGCACATGCAGATGTGTGCGGAATACAACCTCGCAAAGCTGTACAGTATCTTAAGTCTGTTTCATATCCTGACATTGATGACTGCCCTCCGAGACCGCCAGCCCCCCTACAAGATCCGCCTGGTGAAGGTTCCAAGTCAGCAGCCGCCGCCTCAGGGTCTGCTGAATCACCGATAGCACACCATACCCACAAGCAATTGAAGCAAGAAGCCCAAAAGAAGGACGACCACTACAAGATGGAAAGGCATCCAGGGCCGGTTCGTGATCACCCCCCGACGGTTGATGAGTCAGACAGCGAGGGTACTGGCGCACGATCATCTAACCAGCTGATTCTGCAAGCCCCAATGGCTGAAGTTGCAGGTCCAGAAGGGTGTCCAGTGCTGGTGCACTGACCATGAACCATGAAAGATCTGGAAAGTGCCTATGGGCAGTTGCCTGACCCACGCGAGGTTGGAGGTCATAAGTTCGCCAAATAAGTGACCAAGTTCTGTACTGAGTTCCGTCCCACTTCACATAAGATGAGACGTCTCCTGGGACGAAAACTAGGTGCCGTTTTCACCAAAATCAACTATACCTGGCCAGCTGCAAACGTCCATGCCAGAGTAGCCAACCCATGAGTGGAGCAGACCAGAGACTTTAATGCTTTTGTTGCAGCGCTGGCAACCGCTTGGAGGGAGGCATTCCCAGTGCGAATGGACATGACAAAAATAGCAATGTGTAAACAACAGGAAGGTGAGACCGTGTCCCAGTACCTTACGCGCCTCACTGAAGTCCATAATAAACAAAGCGGACTGAGACCACCCTTCGACAAAACGGCAGCAGAAATCATGGCATATGAAGCACACCTGAGGAACAGCTTCATCAACGGAATGAAAGACGAAATAGCGAAAAAGGTAAAAGACACATGTATTACCTGGGACACGGGAAAGCTGGATTTGATAGAACAGCATGCGATACATGCTGAAATATTGCTTACCCGAGAGAAGGATAAGTGGTAACTAAAGATGGAACAGCAAGCAGATAAAACTCAGCTTACTCTGATGCAGATGGTCGCCCAGCCGTTGGAGGGAGGTGCTGTGGAAAAAAGACAGAGGAAGAGGCGCTGGCAGAGATAGATCTGGTGGGTGCTTTGTTTGTGGAGCAATGGACCACTGGGCGAAACAGTGCCCACACAGACAGCCTAAATTGGCTCTGGAGGCTAGACAGCAGGGTGACTGTCAGGGGAGGGCTGAAGTGAAGGTGGGCAGCCCACAAGGTACAGGTAAGCCTCTTTTCTTTATGGTTTGCAATGAAGGCTCGCTTATGCTAATCTCTTCTACTAACCTTACGGACACTGAGACATGTCCCACCTCTATATTGAGCATTGAGGTTGCGAAGTGTGGGCAATATGTCCAATATAACAACGATGCATATAATTCGATGCCTACCTCCATGTTATATGTGGAAGGTACACCAGTTACCTTTTTGGTCGATACAGGAGCTACATAGTTAGTCCTTAAATCAAGCCAGTTCAGAGAGTCGATGCCAATAAAGATGAGTGGAAGCTTTCTGAACTCAATGGATGCAGTCGTGGTACGAGAGAGATTTACCGCCTCCTTGCAGAGCACGATATCTGTTAAAGCCTGAGGCTATAGAAAGAATTAGAGGTAAAAACAATGGTGTAAAAACATTGACTGCAGATGCTGGAAACCTTCTTCTGAATCAGTGGTGCTGGAAGAGCACAGCAATTCAGGCAGCATCCGAGGACAGGCAAATCGACGTTTCGGGCAAAAGCCCTTCCTGATGAAGGGCTTTTGCCCGAAACATCGATTTTGCCTGTCCTCGGATGCTGCCTGAATTGCTGTGCTCTTCCAGCACCACTGATCCTATAGAAAGAATTACTCCAGTCTTTGAATCCCTTCTAAAGGCTTGAGTGATAATCCCCTGTGAGAACCTACTGGTGAGAACCCCCATTTTTCCATTCAAAAAAGCAAACATTCCAGGTGAACCTGAGGAATGGAGGTTTGTTCAAGACCTGCAGGCAGTCAATAGCGCGCCCCAAATGTTCCCAACCCCTATTCGATATTAGCTCAAATTCCACCGGACAGTAAATGGCTCTCTGTTGTGGATTTAGCAAATGCCTTCTTTAGTGTACCAGATAATCAATTCTGGTACGCTTTTTCATTCAAAGGGAAATCATATACCTTCACGCAAATTTGTCAAGGTTACTGTGAGTCCCCCGCCATACATAATGAGTCTCTATGCAGGAGTCTGGACACTCCTGTTTTAACCTCGGGATCATCGGTTCTGCAGTATCCTTACTGCTTCCCGAGCAAAAGACAGCACACGTGTCGGCAGCACGTTGGCTGAGATACAATACCGTGTTATAGGAGATGCCTAATATTGCAATAAAGCGATGTAACATCCTTAGCCCTGCTAGCCTTCTCCCCACAGAAGGAGACGGAGACCCACATGATTGAGTCGCTGTAACTAATGAAATTTGCAGCCCCAGACTGGATTTGCAGGATTCGCCACTTCAGAATCCGGATATGGAGTTTTTTGTGGATGGGTCAGCATTCAGGAGCAAGGAGACAGGCCAGAACTGTGTTTAATATGCTGTAGAGACTATCCATGAGGCAGTCAAAGCAGGATCACTCCTTTCTCATCTGTCAGCGCAAGCAGCGGAGCTGATTGCCTTGACTGAGGCTTGTAAATTGGCTAAGGGAAAGACAGTGAATATTTACAACGATAGCAGATATGCATTCGAGATTGTACATGATTTTGGAACCCTGTGGAAACACAGGGGCTTCTTAACCTCTACCGGAAAGCTCATCACATGCCGTGGCCTGGTTTCTGATCTCCTGGAAACGGTCCTGTTGCCCAAATCAATTACTGTGTGTAAATGTGAAGCCCACACAGAAGTAATGATTCGAATGCGAGGGCAGATTCAGCAGTATGAACTGCAGGCACAGAACAGTTAGACTTCAAAAACTGCGAATCCAGGCAGATTGATACAAACTGAAATCGAAAAATCGCACAACACCAGGTTATAGTCCAACATGTTTATTTGAAATCTCTGAGAAATCGGCCAACAATATCTTCCAATACTTTGTTCATTTGTGCATTGTATGTGCACATATTCTTTCTGCCTGCAATGAACAGGGTGCTACGTATCAATGGATATGTAAAGCTTTGAGTCTACAGAAGTGCACCAGCGAGTCTTTGCCTGCTGAGTCACCTGTTTAATGTTTTGTATCGTACGAAAACGTGAACTTGATAGATAAACTTGAATTAGTTAAATCAAACTTGCAAAGTCATAATCAAAATGTCAAAATTTGTAGTACAATTTATAGCCCATGAATCAATACCCATGTAATGCTGTTGGAAATAAATTTGAATGAAGTGTCAGAATAATTATGAATTCTGCTGTAATGATTTGATTGTATGTCATTCAGTAAATAAGATCAAGGATCTTCATAATCCATTCATATTGCTTTACATGCGTTTGATTTACATTTCTGTTTATCAACATGGCATTACAGTGTAATTACTGAGAAAATTCTGAAGGAAATGAATATCAAGTTGCTTACAGTACACAAATATATCATAACATTAAGTATATTGCTGTCCGAATAAAGAAGGGGATATTTTGCCCTGCTGTCTTCTTAAAACTGTTCATAAAACGCAGGCTATTATCAACATTCATTGCGCATTCAATCCGATATGTTCTTTAAGGTGTATAAATGCCAGGGCTATGCGGATTGGTGTATGCACCTTAACTGTCAGATTTCTCTGGTTTGATCTGAAAAACAAAACTTTTTATTATGAGGATCTATTTGAAACGACTATTCAAAAATCTGTTTAAGTGGTTTATATTCAAAGTGGTCAGAGTATCACAGACGTTAATGTTTTCTTTGATAAAGCTACCAAAACAATGAAATCTTTTCACAGTCAAGAATGATGAAGAATGTTGGTGCTCTGACAATACAACCAATTACTCCAACTGACTTATCCCTTCTCCAAGTCACTGCAATTTTGCCCTGGAATTGACAGTCTCTTTAGAAGATTACCATTATAACTGCTTTCTCGAAATTTGTGAACAATGTATTGCAGATCAAGAGACGGAAAAATCAAGAATTTAATCATTTCATCCTGCTGCTTATTTGAAATCTTTGCGATCCGATCGAAGGTTACTCGTGTACTAAAGTATATTCTGTCCTATCTCCATCATCAAAAGCATCATAGCATAATCTCCTTTTACCCTAACTTTTATATAAAGGGTATCGATTTCTGTGTTTTCTACTGTTGGCTGGGAGAAACAAAATCTTCTTAAGATCATATAAGTGAATTTCCAATACACATTTTTCACTGCAGAGTGAATTTTCCATTAGAAACAATAGCAATGCAGAACGCAACTTTGGCGCAATATGAAGCCGAAATCTGGGATCCCGTCTTTCGCAGGAAGTGTCATTTCTCCTGCACCTTACGGATGGGGCGCGGGCCAAATTGAACAAATGGGGAAAAGCTCAGATTCTGAACACAAGAGGAGAACGAAACACCACAAAGAGGTTTTTTTTTAAATCGGCTGCACATGTCCGTTCCAGTTTATGCCCGTTCTAATTTATTCAACATATTAAGGCTGTTGCCTGAAATAACTACGGGAAGTAGGATGAATTGGTTGTTTATCCAATGGCGCCAATATTCCTTGATTTTTTTTAAACAAGCAGTACAATATCGGATGTCTTTACAATTTAGTTATGATTGGTGATTTCAGAAACTGATTTCTTTTTCTTAATATCTGTTTCTCCCGATCTATAAACGTATTATTAACAACCTCTTAATGTTCTGGACGTGATATGGGTTGAATTCAGTCTTCGAAATCAAACTGTTTAGTTCATAATCTTTCTTCCTATTATGGATTTTGTTGAAGTTTAAAGAATTCTTGCGGTGTTTACACAGCTTGGGTGTACTCTGGAGCTCTGTGCACGTTTGGCTGTATTCTTTACAGTAACGACCGGAGCAATATTTCAGGGAAATTGGTAACCTGCAGTGCAGGCGTACCTGTAAGTTTTGTGTGAAGTTGTGTTCTTCGGTCATTATTCTTCCACCTAAAATGCTTGAATAAACCCTTTTCTGAAGTGAACTGTACTTTCTCGATGTTCTATCATCTCTCTATTCTATTTGATAAACATTGGATGTAAAAGCATTGACCTTAATGGGCCTTGCTACAGACATTCCTCCAGTCAAAAAAAAAGGTCTATTTGTGAGTTCTTTCTTAAAATGACTATTTGAAATGCTATCATATCATCTAATAATTAATTTATTGGGATACAAGTTTTAATGCACTTCAATATATTCAAACATGAAATGTCAGTTTACATTGCATTAACTTTTATTACGTGTTATTTTTCCTTATTTCGATTTTTAAAAAAACAGCCGCACCTGAGCTTAACTTGCATTGACTTCCTTCTTGGCCATTCGCCCAGTTTTTCCCGAGCCTGTGATATCCAAGTCTGTGTAAACCTTGTTATTCTCTGTCATTCCGTGTTTCGTCTGTAAACAGCAATATTTGGGTTGAAGTCTGACACTCAGAAATGCAGCTTCTGCTTTGTTGGGTAACAATAATTGAGGCGAACAAATGGCTGTGAAATATCACGTTTCCTGCTCATGTAACTATTCATTGTTCCGCAGTTGATTTGCCAGCATTTTGTCTGTTTTTGCGCGAAAAATAAGCCAATTCATTTTGCAGTATCTGTGTCAATTTTTGACAATGTAAAATAGAACATAGAACAGTACAGCACAGTACAGGCTCTTCGGCCCTTGATGTTGTGTCGATCTTTTATCCTTCTCAAAGATCAAACTAACTATGTACTCTTCATTTACTGTAATCGATGTGCCTATCCAAGAGTCGCTAAAATGTCCTCTATGTATCTGACTACTACCACTGTGTAAATAACCGACCTTTGACATCTCCCCTAAACCTTCCTCCATTCATCTTAAAATTATGTCCCCTTGTTCTGCCCTTCGAGAAAAATCTCTGACTATTCACTCTATCTATGCCTCTCATCATCTTGTACACCCCTATCAAGTCACCTCTCACACTTCTTCACTCCCATGAGAAAAGCCTTAGCTCCCTCAACCTTTCTTCATAAGACATGCTCTCCATTCCAGGCAGCAGCCTTGTAAATCTCCTCTGCACTCTCTCTAAAGCTTCCACAGCCTTCCTATAATGAGGTGACCATAAGTGGACGCAGTATTCCAACTGTGTTCTAACCAGAGTTCTATAGAGCTGTAACATAACCTCGCGGCTCTTAAACTCAATGCCCCTGCTAATGAAAGCCAATACCTCACATGCTTTATTAACAACCCTATCTATGACGGATCTATGAACATGGAGCCAAAGGTCCCTCTGTTGCTCTACACTGTCAAGAATCCTGTCTTTAACCCTGTATTCTGCATTCAAATTCGACCTTCCAAAATGAATCCCATGTCGTTTTTGTTCTGTAAATAGAACAGGTTGAACTATTATTTTCTTACTTGCAATTGTAGACGGGATTACAAGATTTGACTCCATTCATTCTTAAGATGCAGTATTAATTTCCTGAATGTTCAACTCTTTACAGATCGCCTTAATCTTCAAGTTTTCGCATTAGGATCCGGTTCTGTCGCATCATTTCTAATTCGGCCAACTGACTTTTTCATCATCAATAACTGACTGTTATTGATGATTTACTTTTTTAGTTTCAATTTAATCATTTAATTCTATATTACTTGAGGAATAGAATGGTTTGCTGTATTTTTTTGCCTCGTCCATGACTATAGATTCTCTTGATCCTTTCACCGTCGAGATGAAGGTTTTCTTTCTCAATGCTTGCCGGCCGTCTCCTAATTATACTCCCTCATTCATCAATATATTTTGCTTAAATTCCCATCACTGAAACATGTCATTCTGTGCAACAGATCATACCTTTGATTACATACTATATCAATCACCTTGGTAATTTTTCACCTTACTGTCTCGTTAAGTCCCTTAGTCCTTTAGTCTCAAGGAATTATTGTGGTCCTCTCAAACTATTAACTATATTCAAAATAATGTTGCTGATGTTTTTAACTTTTGACCCAACCGGTCCTTTGCAACCTGCCTTCTGCATTGAAAGACATTATTATACCGTCACATTTTATCTAATTGTAACATACCCTTTTAGACTTGCAAACATGCAGGGAATTGACACAATGGTAAAGAGATCGCTTTTTGGAAATGCCAGCCCAAACAGCTTAAATAGTTGCTGCCAGTGGCCTACCTGCTCATTGCGCTGATTACACTCTTTCAGTTTTCTGCGTGTTCCTAAATGAGAAGTAAATCAGACAAAATGTACATTAATTCTGTTGCAACTACGTATGAAAATGTTACAAATAATATCACAGGCACTTGCTCCAAAAGCATCGGCGTCAAGAACAAATCCCATGATATAGATTGGTTAAAACTCGCAGATGTACTTTAATTCTGTTGCAACTACGCATGAAAATGTTACAAATAATATCACAGGCACTTGCTCCAAAAGCATCGGCGTCAAGAACAAATCCCATGATATAGATTGGTTAAAATCTGGACACAACTCGCAGGTTAAATTGTGAAACAATTTGTTGTATTTAATGTAAACCATGACATTAACATCAGTTAATGTTGCTGCAATCCCAAACTGAGAAGTCACAGAGAGGAGGGTGGAAATAGGCGGCTTATAGAATTCTCGGTTCAGGCAGCAATTTAAACTTCCTTCTTCCTGTGCAGTGCCGAGTTGTGTTCCATCACCCAGAGAACAGAGGAACATAGACCATGTGCAGACACATGAGATTCGTTTTTCATGGCATCATGATCGGCACCGACTTGATAGGCCGAAGGGTTTGCTGCTATACTCTGCAATTCTATGTTCTATGCTTCCATTTGAGTGATCCTACCAGTTGACGATATCATGAACTGATTCAGTGCCTTTAAATTGAAAATACCACGTGGAACAGCGTACTTAATGAGCATTATCTCCTGTTTTAACATTTAACATTCTTACCGATTCGTATGAGTTTGCATGTAACGATGAGGTGGAAAATCAATCCAACTCCCAAACAACGGAAAAACGTTAGAGAAGAGATGTTATTGTTCCCGACATGATCTGTGAAGATAACAGTAATTTCAACACGTTCACAGCATTATCGAATAGTAATAAATCCCACATCATTCCAGTGGTTACTCATCTTTTTTGATTTATTTTGATGACGTTTAAGCTTTGTGCTATCGAGATACTGACATATTTCGTCTGACAATTCTGGTTTGGCATCTAAAGTCACTGCAAGAAAACAAATTGTATCCAGGGGTTTTTGGCCTGATCATTTACACATAAATTCGCAGTCTCACTTTTGCTTGCGCCATCCAATCCGTTCAAGGAAAACATTATCTCGAGCAAAGAGCTATGGATCTGAAATATGAAAATAATGGGGAGTCAACAATCATCTGCTCGAAATCGTCAGCAAAGCTGAAGAACTGCCAAGGAAGAAATGTCTAACGTCATTTAGACATGTAGATCCACGACATTCCGCCATGTGAAAATAAAGTTCCTTAATTTCAGTCTATTTGATCTATATTACGTTAAAATGCTTTCATGAAATATGGGATGGTTCCAAACTGGACAATCATAAAGCGCTGGGAATAGTCAGCATCCGGAAAATTGTACTCCGTTACAATTTGTAGATTCAGCTACTCCATTCAGGGAAAAAAAAAACAAATCAAGCCTGGTTATCAACTCTGAGCCAATAGGAATTAACAGAAGCAGCATATTCATGGTTAAAAATAATACATCTAACAGATGACATTACAACAACATACCAAGGATGGGATAATTAATCCCACAACGAGCAAATCAGAAAACATTATGCAGTCATGGTACAACGAAGGATTAATAATGGTGGGGAAGAAAATAACCACTTGACGCAGAGTCATCAACAACAGCACCATTCTCAAAACCCCACGCACTGATGTTAGGCAGTGTCTCCGAATTGCACTGTGCTCCAGAGTCATGATAACCTTTATCCAAAACTGGATGTTAGAGCTGAATCACAATTGCGAGGGCAACGAGTCTGAACTAGGAATCTGGGGTTTATTTCATCGAGAAGGACTTCAGGAGATCGCACAAAATCCAACAGTAATACTTGAACGGGAGAACGTAGCTACCCCTCCCCACACTGGTATTTGTAAGACAAAGGCGTGACGTTATTTTTGTCGGAGGCGAATCTGTTCAACTGCAGGATATAACAGCTGTATGCCATCAACTCACTGTTTTTGAAATAATCATTTTAAACTGTTGCATCAATGACTTAACTCCCATTATTATGTCAGTTCGCTGGCAATTTCTAAAATGCACTACTACCTTTAGATATTGAATCCTTTAATGTCTAAATGCAGAAGTATTTGGAAAGCATTCAGGCTTGAGTAAGATATGGAACGTATCGTTCATCTTTGAGGAAGTGACGAAGTTGATTTCTGGGGGAAGGGCAGTAGATGCTATAAACAATGACTTCAATAAGGGGTTTGATAAGGTTCCCCACAGTCGGCTGATGGAGAAAGTGAAGTCCCATGGGTTCCAGGGCGTGCTAGCTACTGGGTAGGGAACTGACTGGAGAGCAGCTGACAGTAGCAGAGGAAAGGAGTTTCTCAAAATGGAGGAGTGTGACGAGTAGTGTTCCACAGGGATTCGTGTTGGGACTGCTGTTGTTTGTGATGTACATAAATGATCGGGAGGTAGGTTTAGGTAATCTGATTAGCAAGTTTCCCTTAGTTTAAATAGCTCGACTCTCAGTGGAATAACCACCATTAATATTCTGTGTTATTATTGACCACGAATTGAATTAAAACCATTGACTGCCCTATAAACGCTGTGTCAAACGAAACCAGGTACACCGCAGCAATGGGAATACCACAGCTAGAAACTCAATTCCGGACTCCCCCAAATCCTGTCCTTTAACTGCAATGAACAGTCAACAAGAGTGACAGAACCCTTTCCGTTTGTCAAGTTGAGAATCAGCAGCAAATAAGCATCTGTAATTCATCCAGGACGATTGAACAGCATCCCATCGATCACCTTATACAGTAACACCCATTACATTCAGCAAAGAGCTTAACAGAATTAAGCTATTCAGTTCGTGAAATCTACCCTGACATTTCACAATACCATGGCTGATCTGCCTTTGGTCTGAACTTATTATTCTAATCTACCCTCACTAGCACTGACTGCAGTGTCTATCAGAAAACAATCAAATTGAGCCTGAGATCTATTAAATGAGACAGCATCATATTCTGGGAAATTAAGTCCACACACTAACTACAAGAAAAGTCCTCCACTGATCCATCTTAAACGTAAAACCCCAAGTTCTCAAACGGTGTTCCACACGTTTGTCTTTCCTAAAAGTGAAAACATCCTTCCGAAATCGGCCAAGTCTAATCAGGACATTGCTGTTTCAATCTAATCAATTCTTATCCTTCTAAACGCAAATGGGTAAATCACCTTATCTCGTGTGGTAACCGTTTTAATCAGGAATTAGTTGACCGGACATTATCTGAGCTGAGTTTAAAGCAATTGTACACTTTTTCCACTGTGGAGACTAAAATTCAGAATACAGTCTGACAAGTCGAGAAAAATCCCTGACGCTGCAACAATTCCTCCCCCCTGCACCCATGCACATCACCACACACAGCATCATTTATTTTTATGCTCTGTTCCCCTTTCAATTAATGCCGAAATACCTTTTGCCTTCCTAAAGACTTCCTTTGCCATGGAAACACATTAGACAGTAGTGAGCACAATCTACATAAGGCACTGCGACAACTCGTGTTATCTGGTTCAAGAACACCTTTCAAATGCACATTCCTTACACCTAGCATAGACATCGGGAAGAGATAGGAAACATTTACATTGGGAAGGCCATTACGTTCCAGCGTGTGCCTCCAATTCAAATATAATTGAGACTGGGATCTAATGACTGTTCAACCATCATTGTGGAGTCAGTATAACGGACAGAACCTCGGGTATGGGGAAAACAGGCTGCAAAGGCAAAACCTGAGCCAACGGCATCATTGGCAAGGGAAATGAAGTCAGGATACATTAAGGCCACGGAAGAAAACTAGCCTTTCCAGGAAAGAAAAGAAGTTGAAAAGGAAAATGTTAAACTGGAAATGACTTTTCTGAATGGAAAGTCGACCCTGATATTTATATAGTAGGCTAAATAGTTCCATGACAGGGAAAAGTGAATGTCACATCTGAAACATGAATTAGTCCTCCCTTTGCATAGAACTGATATCTGTACAAATAGTCTTCATATCAAACGCTGTCATGTCTGAGTATTCATATTGACTTGTCTGATTTGGATTCAGGCACTTTCTAATGCAGGCTGTTTATTAAAAGTCGACATTTCGTCTTTGCTCAAAATGAGCTGCTCCAATTGCCATATCCAGTGTTAAGCTTTCGAATAATATTATTAGGAAGTCGAGAAAAAGCCACGCTTAAAGTTTATTACCAAAGTTATTGAGCTCCCCCCCCCCCCCCCCCCCCCCCCCCCCCCCCCCCCCCCCCCCCCCCCCCCCCCCCCCCCCCCCCCCCCCCCCTCTTCGAACTTGATTATTATAACCGAGCCCTGGGCACTCTGCAGCCAACTGCCGATGATGCAATTGCCGAAGAGCAGACATGCTTTATTGCATATAGAAAGCTGAGACTTTGAAACGAATACACCAGGACGACATCTGCAACTGAGAGGCCGAGAAACTTTCCTAATATAATTTTTAGAAGATGAATACTTTTCAATTTCCCATGAAACTTACAACTTTCATAGATTTTCAATACAGATGAACAGTGGTTGGGGATTTACTCATAACTAACATCAACTGCAAGTGCTTGTCTCCACAGATGGCCCTTAATAACCTTCCCTCATGAGACGCACCAAATTTAAAGCTCAAAATGATGGACTCGTACCAAGTTAATCTGTGATCTAATCGATCAGGCAAAAATAACCAATGGATGTAAAAATTATCCCATTTCCCAGCAGCTGGCAGCGCAAAAGTAAATCTAAATACTTCTTAGATGTTTTGAGAGTATCTGTCTGTACTGCCCTTCCAGACAATGAGTTCCACCCTTTGGGTGAAACAAACATTTTCCTCACATCTCCTCTCTACTTTCAATCGATGTCTCTCTGCTCAATAACCCCTGTATCAAGGGGAAAAATTGTCTTCCTGTTTACCCTATCTTCGCTCCTCATCATTTTATACATCTCAATCATGTCACATCTCAATTTCTTCTGCTCGAAGGAAAACATACCAAGTCTGTCCAATCTCCATTCATAAGCGAAACTCTCCTGTCCAGGCAACATCCTGGTAGATCTCTTCTGCAACCTCCCCAGCCCGATAACATCGCTGGTGTAATATCGATTTCAGAACTGTCCACAATACTCGAGCAGTGGCTTCAACAACGGTTCAGACAGTTCCACTACTGCCTCCCTTCTCTTAAACTCATGTCTCCACTAAGAACAGCAAGTATCCTAAATATTTTCTTAACCACGTTTACCAGCTGAACCGGCTGAAAATGCACAACAAGGTCCCTCTAATTCCAAGTTCATACCGCTCAACATGTCCTGTATCCCCTTGTCCGTTAGTCCATCCCAAATACGTCACGTCACATTATCCAGCCCATTGGACCAACACCCCTCTATCCTCTATCAATTTTCTCTTATTCTTAAACTATCAAAATGGCGCCGGATTATGGCAACAAATGGCAGCATTTTATTGTATTTCATTCATTCTTGCAATCTGCCGTTATCTTCTTTATTAACTGACCCACCAAATTCTGTGTCATCTGAGAAGTTACTGATTCAAGTCTAAATCTTTTCTATAATCTACAAACAGCAAGGAACCCCACACTCACCTCTCTGGGATACCCCGATAAAAATTGACGTTTAGTCGGATAAACACCCCTCACCCATCACAGTCTCTTGTTGCAAAGCGGGATTGGTGGTATGCTCGTTTTCTAAGCAAATCAGAATACAACGAAATTAATATAATTGAATGAACCTACCCTATTTATTGAAAATGTAGCTGACATTGGCGTCTGCAGTGAGATGTGAGACACTTGACAAGTGTAAACGGTACCGCTCTGAACGGGTTCTGTCTCAGTCAGGTTGCTGGAAACCTCATAGAGGCCGATGGAATTCTGCAGTTTGACATGTTCCATCCCGGTTGCAATTTCTGAATCATTTTTGTACCAAGTGATATTCAGGTTGTCTGGGTAAAACTCAGCAGTTGTGCAAAGAAGAGTTAGAGGGAAAGCTGAGCCGTCCTCCAGCAGTTTGACCAGTTTGAGTGGAGTAGGAGGGACTAAACAAAAAGAAAAGGAAACGTTTGTTTTGAAGCCTACATTTAATTTGAAAAATGTGAAGCAAATTCTACCACAAGGTCAAGCAGAACAAGAAAACCATAAAGATCATGCAATTAAATCAGTGTTTAATAGGGGATACCTCACAGTTTAAAACAATCTGCTGGTTCATTTCGAAGAAAAAGCGGAAATGTTCATCAGCGCCGAATTACAAACGTTTAAAGGGGAAACGTTCTAACGAATATCGCAGTTTTAACATCATAGAGTGTAATTGTTGTTTTAAATTTTGCATTGGCAAATGCCTTCGTGTCAATCCCTGAAATTAATGAATTGCTTATTTCGTTGTCTTAATATTTTCACATTTTCCTCAAGTACTCAGATATACAAAGCATTATATTTCGAATGTTTGTTCCAATTTTAAGATGTGCAGTCATTCAGTGCAATTTTCTTTCCGGGAATAGGATCATTGTGTTCCAATATTTAAGGAGATCACTTTTGACAACACAACAAAAATTCCTCACTCAAAACACAGGAAGTGGATATTATAAACTGAGTTAAACTTTCACTCAACAAATAAACTCGGTGGAAGTACATGTGAAGTTTCAGTAAATTCGTTCTCGTGTTCATTTGGAACCTCGCATTTCTTCAACGAGGTATCTGTTGGAGGCCACCTCTAATAACAAGGGCCAGACTGGGTTTGTGCGCGTGAAGTATAGAGGATTGAGAGGCGACTTTATGGAATTTTAGCCGATTCTTGGAGGATTTACATTATAAATGCAGAAAAATTGTGTCCCCTTGTGGGAGAGACTGGGACCAGAGAGCAACACCTCAGAATAAGAGGTCGCTAATTTAAGACAGAAATAAGGTGGAAACTGTTCTGTCACAGGGTCGAGAATATGCAGAATTATTTTCCGCAGCATGTGGTTGAGATTTGGTTTGTAAGTACATTCCATGCTGGGATAGACAGATTTTTGATTGCTGACTAGTTCAAGGCCCATCGAGAAAAGGCGGGAAAGTAGAACTGGGGATGATCCGATCAGCGATGATGGCATTGACTGGCGGAGCAGACCCAAACGGTCTACCCCCGCACCTCCGTCTTATGGTGTTAAAATCGGAACAAAAAATTACAAATTCTTTCTTTGTAGATTAGATCCGCACTTTAAAAATTATTCCGATTAATGCCTTAAATCCAATTGCACAACGAACGCAGTATTTTCCCTTCTCCTTGATCCTTACCGAACACGACCAGGTTGGTGCCGGTTCCGTTTGCAGCCACATTGTGTGTCACTCTGCAGTAATAAACCCCAGCGTCCTCCAATCTTATATCCGCCAGTTGTAAGACAGCTCCTCCCCAATTGAGGGAAAAAAGCTGGATCTTGTGGTCCAAAATTTCCTCCAAGAACCCATCTCTCCCATCTCTGCACCACTGCACTTTCACTGGCTTCTTGTCTTGAAAGATGGGGAAAATGCAATAAAGTTTAACCAAGGCGCCTCTGGTGACAGCGCACTCTCGATCTTGTCTCACCATCAACTGAGAATTGTGAGAGGCTGTTGCACAAAAAAAAACAGTTTTCAAGACCTAACAATCGAATTAGACAATCCAACTAACAATCCGAGAAGAAAATCTGGTCATCAGGTGTGAGGCACTCTCCCTGTTGTTCTCTGTGGTTCAGGTCTGGTACATTCCTTGAAAGTGTGCTGATGCAGTCACCTAAGTCTTTCACTTTATCTGGAGGTCTGAGATGGTCCGTGTCTGCAGGGACTCCATGTATATTTCTGAAATAAAACGTTTAAACCATCAACTCACAGGAACTTACTTGGTCAATTTCATTCTTCCTTCCAATTTTCAACATTATTGTGGCAGCATGAAGAAAAAATGTCCAATTAGGAATGAAAAAAAACCAATTTGCCTTAATATGAATATTTAATTCACTCGTTGCCATACTTTAATCATGAGGGTTTGTTCTTATTTCAGTTGCAAAAAGGTTGATGATGTCACTGGGCACTCAGCATTTGCAGCATATTCCTAATATCTCTTGAAAGTGGATAGAAGTCAATCACTCACTGTTTGGTTTGAATACGTGTAGGTCAGACCAGAGAAAGATGATTGAGTTCCTTCCCTCAAGTCCATTTGAGAATCATGTCAATTTGTGACAATCAACAATTCGTGGTAACCATTACTGAGCATAGATTTGAATAAAGGACATGGACATTAAAATCTGAACACTGTCATGGTCAGTCCCTGAGCCTGCATCACTGTGCCATTGTCTCCTCTGTCTTATCCTTTTTGTTCAAGATATATAAGTGCATAGATGCCTGCTGGCTTTCTCTATCTGGAAAACGCTGCTCCCCACACTAGTACCTCTGTGCAGAAAATTAAATTGGAAGAATGTTTGGTTAATGTGGAAATTAAATTATATGGAGGTTAATCACAGACTGTGAGCAGGGTATTCTAGCAAGTGGCATCAAATAGACCAAACAGGAACATAAGACCATAAGACTATAAGATATAAAACAAAAATTAGACCATTCAGCCCATCAAATCATGGCTGAACCCCATTCTCCTGCTTTCACGCCATAACTCTTGATCCCCTTGATACCCAAGAACCTATCTATCTCAGTCTTAATCATATTCATTGATCTGGCCTCCACAGCCTTCCACAGCCATAGATTCACCACTCTCTGGCTGAAGACGTTTCTCCTTCTCGCCATTCAAAAAGGTCTTCCCTTTACTCTCAGGCTGTGCCATTGGATCCTTTCTCTGATACCATTGTATAGATGACCTGGGTTTCAATTGCGGTCATCTTCTCCATCTATCGGATTGCTATCAAATGATATTCAGGTAGATTTATTATGTAATTTTTGGAGAAATTTCAGTCAAGTAACTACATACCAGTCAGCCATTTCAGAATGAAAATTGTTAAACACTTTAACACAGGATATTTCGGAAGGATGAATATACATGCTGAGAAATGAAATTGAACACTGATTATTAATAACACCTTGGATATTATTAAATTACCTGAACTCTTTAATAAGTTATGTGAGTAGCTTGATGAAGGTACTTATTGATCAATACATGGAGACTCGAAAAGTCTTTTAACGATGCCACCATTTGGAAATATCATTAACATAAGCCCCTGCAATTAAAACGACAAGCACACAATGGAGAAGAAACTCCAAAAACAACTTAGATTGAGAATCAAGGTCAATGGCTTCAAATTTAACTTTGTAATAAGGTACCTCATGGTGATAGATGCTACAAACAGGTACAAAGTCATAGAGGCATAGAGCTGTACAGCATGGAAACAGACCCTTTGGTTCAATCCATCTATGCTGACCACATTTCCTAAATCAATCTAGTCCCATTTGGTGGCATTTGGCCATATCCTCTAAACTCTTCCTGTTCAAATCCCCAACCAGTTGTATTTTAAATGCTGTAATTGAACTAGCCTCCATCACTTCCTCTGGCAGCACATGACATACACGGACCATCCTCTGCTTGAAAATGTTGTCCCTGAGGTCCCTTTCAAATCTTTCCCCTATCGCTGTAAACCTATGCCCTCTAATTTTGGACTCCCCTACCATGGATTGAAGACCTTGACTATTCAATCTATCCATGATTTTATAAACCTCAAAATGGTCACCCCTCAGTCTCGGATACTCCTGGGAAAACAGCCTCAGCCTATTCACCCACTCCCTATATCTCAAACACTCCAACCCTGTCAACATCCTTTTGTGAAACCTTTCAAGTTTCACATCATCCTTCATATTGCTGGAAGACCAGAATTGAACACAGTATTCTAAAACTGGCCGAACAAATGACCTGTACAGCCATAACATTACCTATAAATTCCTGTACTCAATGCAATGATCATTAAAGGCAAGCATATAAAACACCTTCGTCACTATCCTATCTACCCTGTAACTCCAATTTCAAGGAATTATGAACCTGCATTCCAAGGACTAGTTGGTGAGCAACCTTACTAGGATTTTACCATTAAGTGTATAAATCCTGCCCTGATTCCCAAAATGCAGCACTTCATATATATTAACATTAAACTCCATCAGCCATGCCTCAGCTCATTGGTCCATCTGATCAAGGTCCCATTGTACTCTGAGGTAACCTTCTTCACAGTCCAGTACACCTCCAATTTTGGTGTCATGTGCAAACATACAAAGTATTCCTCCTATATTCACATCTAAATCATTATTATAAATGATGAAAAGCAGTGAACTCAACACCTTTCTTTGTAACACACTGTTGGTCACAGGACTCCAATCTAAAAAGCAACCATCCACCGCCACCCTCTGTCTCGTATCTTTGAGCCTGTTCTGTATCCAAATGGCTAGTTCTCCTTGTGTTCCATGTGACCTAACCTTGCTAACCAGTTCAGCATGAAGAACTTTGTCAAATGCATATTGATCATGTCCACTGCTCTGCCTCGTCAATCTTCTTCATTACTCCTCAAAAACCTCAATCAAATTAGTGAGACATGATTTCCCAAGTACAAAGCCAGGTTGACTCTCCCTAATCAATCCTTGCCTTTCCAAATACATATAAATGCTGACTCTCATGATCCCCTCCAACAACTTGCTTACCACTGACATCAGGCTGCCATGTCTATAGTTCCCTGACTTTTCCTTATCAACTTTCTTAAATAGTGGCACCACATTAGCCAACCTCCAGTCTTCAGAAACGTCAGCTGTGACTATCGATGGTACAAATATCTCAGCAAGGGGCCTAACAATCACTTCACTAGCTTCCTACAAAATCCTCGGATACACCTGATCAGGTCCTGGGGATATATCCATCTTTATGTGTTTTATGATGTTTAGCACTTCCTCTTCTGGAATGCAGACATTTTTCAAGCTATCGTTCTTTATTTCCCCAATCTCTAGCTTCCATATCCTTCTCCACAGGAAATACTGATGCAAAATACTCATTTAGTATCTCCCCCATCTCTTCCCAATTTCAGCCATTCCTTTGCCTACAAATGTCCCCCTCACTGTCACCCAAGGTCCCAAAGGATCCTTCCACATCCAGCAGAGATTTTCCTGCACCTCCAAACACATCATCTACTGTGTCCATTGCTCTCAATGTGGTCTCCTGTACATTAGGGAGACAGGACGACAACTTGCGGAACATTTGAGAGAACATCTCCGGAACACGCACATCAAACAACTCCACTGCCCTGTGGGTGACCATTTCAACTCTCCCTCCCCCTCCGACTCCACCAATGATACCCAAGCCCTGCACCTCCTCCACCGCCAAATCCAAGTTACCAGACAACTGGAGGAAGAACACCTCATGTTTCATCTTGGGACCCTCCAACCAGGCAGAATCAATGTCTGTTCCACCAGTTTGTTCATCTCCCTTCCCCCCACCTTATTCTAGATACCACCATCCAACTCAGCACCACCCTCTGTAATTGTCATACCTGTTTATCTTCCTTCCCACCTATGTGTTCCACCCTCCACTTTGACCCATCACCATCATCCCCGCCTTCATCTCCCTATCACATTCCAAGCCACATTCCCCGCTGCTCTATCTCTTAGCCAACTTGGGCCCTGACCCACATTTGCGATGAAAAACTTACGCTCGAATCATTAACTCTCCTTTTTTGTCCTGCTTTTCAGAGAAGGACAAAACTCAACCTCCTGCTGAGAATTAAGGGACGGCAAGTGACTAAGATGTTAGTGCGAGACCATTTTGGAACCAATCACCATAATACTACTTAGTTTTAAAATAGTTACAGAAAAGGATAGGTCTGGTCCACAAGCTAAAGTTCCAACGTGGGACAAGGCCAATTTTGATTGCATGAGATAGGGATTTTTGAAAGTTGATTGGTGGAGGCTGTGCGCAGGTCAAAGAATGCCTGGTTAGTGGGAATTATTCAAAAGCGAGATAGCAGGAGTTCAGGCTGAGCATGTTCCTGTAAGTGTGAATGGTAAGGCTAGTAGGACTAGGAAATATGAAGTGCTGAAGCTCTGATCAATGAAAAGGAGGTACATGTCAAATTTAAACATTTGAGATTAAATAAATTCTTGAGGAGCATAGAAGGAGTAGCAGTACACTTCAAAGGGAGGGCAGAAAAAGCACATGCGATAAAAATTCTCCCTGTCTCTGAAGGGCAAAGAGTAATTATGGAGAGAATAGAACCCCTTAAAGGTCAACAAGGCCATCTATGTGTGGAAGCACTAGAGATGGGTGAGATCCTAAGTCGATTCTTTCTGTCAGTATTTGCTCTGGATAAAGACATGGAAACTGGCGAACTCAGAGAAATAAATAGAGATGTCTTGAAAAGCATCCATATTACAGCAGAGGAGGTGCTGAAGGTTTTGAAATGCACAAAGGTGGATAAATTGCCAGGACATTGTCGGAAGCGAGGAAAGCAATTGGGGGACACCCACCAGAGGTACGAGTATCTTCAACAGCTGCAGGTGAGATGTTGGCAGACTGAAGGGTGACTAATGTTGTGCCATTATTTAGGAAAATCTACAAAGAAAAGCCAGAGAACTATAGATCTGTGAGCCGAATGTCAGTGGTGGGTCAGTTGCTGGAGGGATTCTCAGAGGCAGGATTTACATGCATTTGGAACGGCAAAGACTTTTCAGGGATAGTCAGCATTGTTTTGTGCGTGGGAAACTGTTTCTCACAAATTTGTTTGAAAATATGTTCAAGAATATGTTCAATAGATGCAGGCAAAGTGGTAAACATCACCTTTTAGCAAGGATTTCACCAGGGTTCTACATGGTAGATTAGTTAATAAAGTTGGATCCATTTTAATTATTTCTCCTCACACCTTAAACCTATGCCCTCCAGTTTTGGATTTTCCTACACTGCGCAAAGGACCTTGGCTATTCACCTTAGTTGTGCTGCTCATGATTTCATAAATCCATATGAAAACATCCCATACCTTCCTATGCTCCATGGAATCACAATGATGTACATTGGGAAAATGTTAATTTCCCAGTAGGTGATTGGACTGTAACATTCTCCTCCCAAGCAGCCAGTTGTAGATGGGCCATATAATACATTGAGAATTTATTCATTGAATACATTAGGCAGATATTTGATAGACAAGACTGTCAAGGGCTACAAAGTGTGGGATATTGTGGACCAAACAAGAAATTTCAGTGAAGGTCGCAATATTCCGAATACATGCTGTAGAAGGTTCAAGGGTTTCAAGTATCTACCATTCTCCTTGTCATGATTTTCTTCTGCTTACCCAGGAAATAAACTTTGTAGGTTCAGTTTGCTCCCACACAATGTCTTTGAGATGATGATTTGTGCATGGCAGAAGGAGCTAGATAAGTCAATGAAATAGAAAGGAATATAAGGACTTGTTGATATCATTATTCAAAGAATGGTAAGAGCATTTTCTTATAGAACCTAAATGCTGTTAGAGATGAGGGAAGATGACCAAATTGTCAAGTGCTCCTCTGATTGTATAAAAAATGGTTTATTTTATAATGTTGCATAACTCATCCAACTAATCATCTTCTACTCCTACCCGAAATGACAAATGTGTTTCACATTTCATGTGTCCCACTTTAAAACTTTGATGAATACTGTACTGCTTTGGTTCTTTTAAACAAGCTGTAGGTTTCAAGGTCAGCTGCTGTGCCAATTCCCAATGTCTTTCTCTCAGTAAATCTTCTGCAGATTCCTTCCATTCCTTTATGTGTCAATGTGCTACTAAATAACCAATAATGTACTGTACAGGTAGTTTCCATAATCAGACACTGCATGGTGGACCCTATGTGGCTGGCCCATTATTGGACTTTACAATTCTTCATACGAGCTGGGATTCTCCATTTGGCTTGTTTATCTTGATCTTTGCATATTCCATTTCCATTTTCTGTTTGTTGGTTTTTTCACTTTTCTGCGGATTGGTGAATTCCACAGATGTATATATCAGTTTAATGCCAGCACTTTGTTGAGTCTGAGGGAACAACAATAAAAGATCAGTTGCATCCTTTATTCAAATGTATTTTTCTACTTTTGTCAATGTACATTGCTGAGATTAGCTACTTATACCTGATCACTCCTTTTTTGGCATACTCATACCTGGGCATAGATAGTTGGCTCTCCCAGATGCCTGGGTTTTGCAGATTTCCCGTGCTCACTGAAATTGAGAGCAGCATAGGAAGGGCTGTTCACTTCTCTCCCATACCTAATCTGATGAGAAATTTTGGGGCATTTATTATTTGCTTATCACAAGTCAAAAACATCATGCACAAGGTCCAATGCACCCAATCCTGACATGGTCAGAAGTCACAGGACACCAGGTTGTAGTCCATAAATATAGCCTGTACATTCTGTGCCTGCATGTTTCTCTTTACTTCACCTGACGAAGGAGCAGCACTCCAAAAGCTTGTGATTTCAAATAAACATTTTGGTTTACCTTGTCCACCCCTGTACAACACCAGCACTGCCATATCATGGTTACAGTCCATACAACGGTAGATAAGTAGAACAGTGCAGTTCGTAACTGCAAGGTAGGTACAATAATTGGTATTATATATGTGAGAACTGTTATATAAGCAGATCAGCGGATCCATTTTCTGCAAACGCGCCAACATTTATTGCCACTCCTTGCTCAGAGTAAAGTATTGAAAAATTAAGTAATGGATGTTATGGCACTAATTGAAAGTTCAGAAACGTTCAAATCATAATTTCTGAATCATAATCACTAGCGGTCCTTCTTCTTGAACTGGAATAGGCTACTTCACGTATTTGAATAGTTGTCAGGGTGGCTTAGATAAAACACCAGTACAGAAATCAATGTCTGTGAGAATTGATGGATTACTTGAAAGCGAGTTCTGCCAGCAATGTGGAGGAAGATAATGAAGTAAAAGAAATGCTAACTTGGTGATAGTCTGAGCACCCGGAGGAAGCCCGTGCAGACATGGGTAAAACTTGCAAACTTCACACAGTCACCCGAGCCTTGAATCAGTCTGGGTCTGTACAACTTTGAGGCAGCAGTGCTAATACGGAGCCACCAGAAAGTAAAAGAAGCACTTACTCAGTGATACTCACAGGTTGTTCTGGCATAAGCTAAAGCAGTTCTGTTATATTAATAGAATTACTATAATTTTGGTGCCAATGTACAGCATATTTCAATAGCATGTTTTGAGAAGATTTGTAGTTTAGGATGAGGTTCTGGATGTAGGTTTGCTCACTGAGCTCGAAGGTTCATTTCTAGATGCTTCATCACCCTACCAGGTAACATCTTCAGTGGGCCTCCAGGCAAAGCACTGCTGCTGATTCCTGCTTTCTATTTATATGTTTAGGATTCATTGGGTTGGTGATGTTATTTCCTGTGGTGCTGTAATTTCCTGTTCTTTTTCTTAGGGGGTGATAGATGGAGTCTAACTCAATGTGTTTGTTGATAGAGTTCCAATTGGAATGCCATGCTTCTCGGAATTCTCATGCATGTCTCTGTTTGGCTTGTCCTAGCTGCTTTTTTACTGTGTTGGTAATGACCCCTTGGCATCATGGTGGTCCACAACTCCACCAACACATTAAAACAGCAACTAATGAACTTGTAAGACCCTATACAGACAACAAGAAAAAATAATGCCATTTACAAAATACTGTGCAAGGACTGCAACAAACACTACATTGGACAAACAGGCAGAAAACTAACCACTAGGATACATGAACATCAATTAGCCACAAAACAACATGATCCTTTCTCATTAGTATCCTTACATACAGATTAGGAATGACATGACTTTGCCTGGGACAACACATCCATCCGAGGACAAGCCAAACAGAAACATGCACGAAAATTCCTAGAAGCATGGCATTCCAACCAGAACTCTATCAACAAACATATTGAGTTCGACCCCATCTACCATACCCTGAGAAAAAGAACAGGAAATGACATCACCACAGGAAATGACATCTACAACCGAAAGAAACCCAAACACATAAATAGAAAGCCGGAATCAGCAGCAGAGCTTCACCTGAAGGCCTACTGAAGATGTTACCTATTAGGGTGAAAAAAAATCTGGAAATGGACCTTCCTGCTCAGCGAGCAAACCTACATCCAGAGCATATTTCAGTGTCTGATTGGATGAGAATGAAACTAACCTGCGGCTCCAGCTGCTCTGGTATGTCTTCAGTAATCTGTGTTCCTATTGGAGAATGAAACTGATATCAACAATAAAAGTTATCATGAACTTGATGTGTGAAGAGCCTCCCAAAGTATATTGGTTTAAAGTGACCAGATTCGACATCAATAAGAAATAACACCAGTGTCTAATTGCGGATTAGCTTTGGTCAAAGGTGCGATATATTATTTTGTCATACACATTTCACACTTTCTTACCCAGCGGTGATCCTTTTCCCTGTTACAGCATTAAGGGTATTAATCTAGATCGTTCACATTATCATCTTGAGGTATTGTAAAGAACAAAGCTATGGTTGACTTTAACATGGAGATGTGGACGTATTATTCTGCAAAGTTCCTTTTCAGGCATTGCCTGCATTCAAGCTCTGAGGCCCAGGAAGCCAATCTTTTTTTTTCCTGATGTCTGCATTGATCTGAATATCTAGATCTGTGTCTGAACTTTACACGGTCCGTGCGACAACATCCAACAATGAGTAGACCAAACAAAACAACTAAACAGGGTAATGCCAGGGCTTACCTTCAGGTTTGCCTGATGTCCGTCGCTTGACAAGAATTGCAACAACGGGAAACAAAATTATTAAACCGCCCACTGCACACCCAGACACCAAGACGTAAGGAAAGTTATTGTTGCCGTTGCCTAGAATATGTAAAACAAAAGCTGCAATTTGCATTTTACAGAGAAGATGGTGTTAAACACTTAAGCAAATTCACAATCAAAGGGCAAGAGAATAACTTGGACACACTCTGTCATGAATGGTGTAACACACACTCCATAATATATTCCACCGCGATGCCTAATTGGGAAAATTTTAGCCTGACAACGTCTGACAGACAATAAATCACACGTGACTATCAATTCAGAATAATTTTCAAATATTAATCAAGTTTGTGGTACATATGTGATTGTGTTGCTGCCCCCCACCAGGTTTGTTGTGTATTTGTACACCATGTTTAGAAGTTTCATTGTGCAGGAAATATAAGTCAAATTTAATTAAATAGGTTTGAACAAATTACGGAAAATTAATTTTACAAAAACATTATCAAGAGCTGAGAAATCGTTTGAAAACAGTGGCCATCAGACAGAGCAGGCAGAACCCCGCCTCCTTTTAGAGGTCTCGGGCGTCTTTAGTGCACAGGCAAACTTCCCGGATGTGATGCAAACATTAATGAACAAAACCAGACAGGACAAAATTAATTGACTTTAATGAAAGGAATGGGATAGTACATATAAGCTAAATGTACACAGTGTGGCCTCTTCATTGTGTCATTAAAATATCCTGACGCTTATCCATTTTAAATGTTGAAATCACCGTAACTATGGAGGCTTTTTTTTTTAATGTGGGCGTTCTTACGATTTTCCTCAAGTCCCCAGGACATGGTTACAGTACCAAGATGGCTATTTACCAATTATAAGATAATTAAAACCTTTTTTGTATTGATTTGACCGTATTTGTCAAACCAGTATTTAAATTTTGTCACAGTCTCATATCAGTGAATGCAGGCTTTTAGTTTTCTGAACGCAATCACACCAGTTTTCCTTGCCGCATTACACTCGCTTAGTTTATACCCCGATACATCCTTGTCGTTCGCCCTGTTTACTTCGATTATACCGTCAAAGTAAACCTTGGAAAATCTCCCAACTGTAAATCGATTTTCGGTCGCATTTAAATCGAACTAAAATCTTTTTGAACTTGATCCTCAGCAAATCTTAGACCTGCACATTTGCATGTGTCATTTGGAATCAGGCAGCACTCTGGACGCAGAAAGTCCACGAGAGCTGTGAAATGAAATGAGACTGATGCTGATGTCCAATAAATCCCCAATGTCGCGGTCCCATCGCCGCAAACTCATGCCATGAGAACGAAATGCATTAGCTACGAAATTTATAGTCTGCCTTCTGAATCATATCACTGAGTTTATATAATGACATGTTTTCAAAAAACCCAAAAAACCCAAAAGCCATGAAAGGAGAGTGTCGCGTTTCACTATCATGGTTTTAAAATGGCCCAAATAGGTAATGGCACATCACACCAAACTCGGAATGTGGAAACAGTATTAAAAGTTCACATTTCTCACCCTGAATCTTGTAGCTGACGCAGGCTGGGAGCTGGAGGGCTACATGGGAAATCTGACACATATAAACCGATCCGCTCTCCAGATGATTGAGAACGCTGGAGACTTTAAATAAACTCCCCTCTTTCCATACTTTCGTGGCGTTGATCCCAGATGTAATCAGGATATCATTTTTATACCAAATTACGTGAATTTCCTCTGGGAAAAAAGGAGCTGTCGTGCAGCGGAGAGTGAGGGACGGAGCAGGCATTTGAACAATTTTCACTGGAGTTGGTGGCACTGTGAATACATTGATGGTAATCGTTATTAAAACACTATTAGTACATTACAACGGCAAAATAAATGGAAGACCTGACATCACCGAACAATCCAGATTAACTCATAGTAGTATTCCTTTAGTTGGGGAATCTCAGTGAGCACAGTACACTCACGAAGGCACTTTCGAAAGCAGCTTGCAAAAGTAAAAGGCCGCTTCCATCTGGGAGCACAGGAGCAACAGAGAGATGGGAGCACCACCATCTTCACACGTGCCTCCAAGCCACTCACCAACCTGACTTTGAAATATATTGCGGTTCCCTCAGTGTCACAGGATCAAAATTCTGCAATTGTTTCCCCAGTGGCATGGTGGGTCTAGCTGCACCAAACGGATCGCAGCAGTTCAAAAAGTCAGCTCCTCACAACCTACTCATGGCCACTGTAAGGGAAGAACAATAAATGCTGATTCAGCTAGCGGCAAGTGCGTTCCATCAATGAATAATACATTTAAAAAAACAGTTGAGTATGGAAATTATCTTTCTGCTTGTCTTCATACAAACACTAATTGATGGAAGCCACCGTTTATGGACTGGGACCAGTTTCAGGCTCAGTTAATCAAACCCCATGAATCATTATGATGGAAATGTTCGGTTGCATTTGTTCAGTCATTAGATGTAAGTGTCGCTAGCACTTATCGCTTGTCCACTCCTATATTCAGATGAACATCAACTTTGTCCTGGTGATGGCATTACAGTATGTAATTAATTTGCGCAAACTTATGATCATGACAGCTGATTAAAAATCCGCATATTCTGTCCGGCTGGGAAGAACCTACAGAAAGCAACGCCTCCCAGGAACAACAGTATTATATTTCTGAATTAAATGCACATTGTGATTATAATTCGCCCTCTGAGTGAATAAAGTATTTGTTACAATTCAACCAGCACAAATGAAAGTTAGTAGGTCGATGATGAGAATAAGAGTTGACCCAATATTCTGTATTTTTGAAGATCCGTTGTCAACATTCCTGGTGAATGTAGTGAATTACTGTCGAAAAGAAAAGTGAAATTAATTTTACCTCATCTGCCTTCCCTATCAGTTGTAGTTTGATTTCTGGGTGTTTTATATGTTGCTTCACTTCGTTTCCCGCGGCACGCTGGCTCAGTGGTTAGCGCTGCTGCCTCTCAGGGTTCGATTCCAACCTCGGGCTGAATCAAACTGTGTGCAGTTTGCATATTCTCCCCGTGTCTGAGTGGGTTGCCGCTGTGTGTTCCAGTTTCCTCCCACAGTTACAAAGACATGCAGGTTAGGTGGATTGGTCGTGCTAAATTGCTCATAGTGTCCTGGGATGTGTACGCGAGGTGCATTAGTTAGGGAAAAATAGAGGAATAGGTCTGGGTGGGATATTCTTCGGAGGGTTGGCGTGGACTTGTTGAGCCAAACTGTTTCCACTTATGGGATTCTATTCTATGAGTCTGTGACACTCAGACTGAGTTGGAGCAATAGATGCTCCAAAAACGTAAATTTACCAGTTGACTTTGAAGCATGGGGATTAGCTCTGTTTTATTTAAAAGAATCCCCAACCAGCGCTTGAAAAGAAACCTCTGTACTTCAGATCACATTAAATTATTAGCACGCATGAATATATTCCAACATGTCATTATTATTATCGCTGTTTCCAAATCCATTACATTTAAATGAAGGTAACGTGAAACATAATTTTCCATCGGTTGCAACTGATCAGTGTATGCACCGTCCTACAAATAAATGCCTTCAACCTACGCAAATACAATGCCTTAATATGCTTTGCAAAGCTTGCAAAATGCATGTGGTCATAGGGTTATAGAGGTCCACAACCTTAAAAATCAGGGCCTTCGGCCCATGCCGCCAAGTTTTCTTTTAAAATTGAATCCAACCGACCACAGCGACACTCCGAAGAGTAACCCGCCCAGACCCATTCCCCTATCATTTACCCCTAACTAATGCAACTAACCTACACATCCATCAACTCTGTGAGCAATTTAGCAAGGCCAATTCACCTAGCCTGCACATGTCTGGATTATGGCAGGAAACCGGAGTACCCAGAGGAAACTCGCGCCGACACAGAGAATTGAACCCAGATCCCAATGCTGTGATGCAGCAGTACTAAACAGTGAGCCACCGTGCCATATATTATTGTTTAATGTGCAATATATAATGTTGCTGTTTTGGTGTAACTTTGTTTTATTTTCACTCAATCCAGCATATTTATCCCCCATTTCGAATTTTGTGATATGCTGACTGGCATACTGTAGCAAGAACAGAATTACTGGAGAAACTCAGCAGAGCTGGCAACATTCTGGAGAGAAAGCAGAGTTAACGTTTCGATTCTGCTAAATCCTCCTGCAGAACCTTCCCTTCTTCAGCCATACTGTATCCTGGCTGAGTCCATTACTGCATCCTGACTGATTCTATCAACAGTCAGGAAAAGACTGTGTGCTCAGGGTAAATACAGTGGAGCTCTACTCTCAGCAATGAGAATAATGAATTAAATGAATCCAAATAAGATTTCATTGATACATTAATTTTATTTTTTGCGATGATACTCTATTACTCTCTATGACTCTACACGTTGGATCTTTTAAAGTAAATGAACATCAGGTCAATCAAATTTTCCATGTTTGTAAAATAAAACAAACGAATTGCAGATGCTGGAAATCAGATTTAGAAAGCAGAATTCAGAGTTCTGAACAGTCAATAGACCCGAAACGTCAACTCTGATTTCTCTCCACAGACACTGACAGTCCTGCTGAGTTTCTCGAGCAATTTCTGTTTTTCCATGTTTGAATCAGACAGTGAATCGGACATGGGTGGCCAGAAACTGCATGGATTCTGTAACAAAAGACTGAGGGGTTCTCTCTTTGCCAGCTACAACCAAATATTATGATGTAATACCGGGTAAATTCTGTATGCATATTGCTCCAACAATATTCCACAGCAGTCTGAATACAGTAAACACAGGTCTGCAAGTATTCCCATCCTTCATTATTGGGATACTCCGTCATCTACTAAATACTCTCCGGTATGTAACAAACCTGCTTAAACACAAACTCTCAAATCCATGGGCTTATTACCGACAAAGGCAGGAGAGAAGCCCGCAAGGGATAACGAGCACAGCTAACTTCCCTGCGCAGTCAATAGAATGCTTACTTGAACACTTAGCACCCTTTCTTCGTCAAGATAGGATCAGAATGCTACAAATAGGTGGCTGAGAGCATCACACAAATATTTAATGATTTCAAATGGAGCAATTGAATGTAAATTCACTAAACCACACAAACAAGTTGTGATATAAATGCAATAAAATGTCCATAATATTTTAAATTATTTGAACAAATAAGAGATATTTCAATAGGTTATGCTGGATTCGAGTACATTGATGAACAGAAGTCAGCTTTCTGAATGACACTAACTGATTCATGAGACATTGCAGGGGTGAGGCAAACGCAAGAGACGTGAACAACGAGCACACTTTACTTTATTCTGTGAAATATCCTTTCAGAGCTGTGTATGTTTACACTTGCGATTAAGAGTTTAGTGATACTCACCATGTACGATCAGCCTTGTCCCATTTCCATTGAAAACCTTCCTGCCAGAGACCCTAATGCTGCAATAATAGATTCCAGAGTCCTGGAAATGTAGATTGACCAGTTGGAGCTCAGTGGATCCTTGCTTGAATGGTAACATTATTTTCCTTTGGTCCGCAGTCAGATCCAAAGTTTTGCCCTGGTCGCCTTTCTGCCAGTAAACGTCTACTGCTGGGTTGTGAGAGAATAGCGGAATGGAACAATACATGGACACATTTATACCTTCCACTTCAGTCAGGCATGCGGGGACTTGAGTCACAGAGAAAGGGGTTTCGTTGGCATCTGTCAGAAAAAGAAGAAACGCACAAATGTAAGCGTGGATTCGAAGTAAATTTCTCCACACAATCTTTGCTAACTTTGCTATTTATCAAACAAGTTTTATTTTGTATACCTGTGTAGAAAATGCCGAAGATTGACAGGTAACAAGATATTGCAATTCCATACATTTTGATCAAATTCGATGAACTCAAACCTTTTCTTCAGTCACTGAAAAAAGTCATAAAAGTGTGGCATGGATAGAGGCACTAGAAGATTAAATGCTATTCAGGGTGTTGCAATAAATCTGAGCAAATATAACTGAATCTCCAACATCAAGGCTGTGGTTTCTGTTTGACGTCAGAGTTGACAGCACGTTGTGGAACTTCAAACCACCCACCTTTCATTAACCTTTAACCACAATATGGAACATTTCTACATCCATTTAACATTTCTGCATTGCTGTAGCTCTTGACAGATTGTGAAATTAACCAGTTTGACTGCACCTTCGGGCTTTCAGACGGCTGTATGCTGTGGAAACTCAGCTGTTCGTCTCGGTGGCACCATGATTCTTTTTGAAGGAATGGTGATTTGGTGTTGAGTCCGCGACACCGTGACTGACACCCAGCTGATCTGGCACTCTGTAACTGAGAAGCAGTTCTTACGGCATTCATGGAAAGCATGGAAAGGAACATCATCCAAAAGTAAACAAAATATTCAGCAAATGTCTGTCTCGAAACAATAATTCTTTGGGGGAAACGATTCTGCTAACTGCCAAGCATATATTTCCAGGGCGGAACGATGGCTCAGTGGTTAGCAATGCTGCCTCACTGTGTGCAGCTTGCACATGCTCCCTGTGTCTGCGCGAGTTTCTTCTGGTTGCTCTGGTTTACCCCCAGAATCCAAAGATGTACATCTTAGGTGAATTGGCAATGCAAAGCGCTTAGTATGAAGGCTAAGTGCTTTAGTCAGGAAAATGTGAAGTTGGGGAGGGTCGTTGTGGGTTTGCTGGGCCGAATGGCATGTTTCCACATTGTAGGGATTCAATAGAACTTTACTAGCAATTGCGCAATGTTAGCAGTTCTTTTCCTGCTGCTGACCTATGTACTGGTACAGAGTACTGCTGATAACTAGGTGCATTCATTGACATGTACCCGATGTGTTAAGAAGGGCAACAGGCATAACCTAGGTAATTATAGACCGGTGAGCCTGACGCCAGTGGTAGAGAAGCTGCTGGAGAAGATACTGAGGCATAGGATCCATTCCCAATTCGAAGAAAATGGGCTTATTAGTGACAGGCAACATGGTTTTGAGCAGGGAAGGTCATGTCTTACCAACTTAATAGAATTACTTGAGGAAGTGACAAAGTTGATTGATGAGGGAAAGGCTGCAGATATCATATACGTGGAATTAAGTTAGGCATTTGATAATGTTCCCCATGATAGGCTATTGGAGAAAGTGAAGTTGCATGGGTTCCAGGGTGTACTTACTAGATGGATAAAGAACTGCTTGGGCAATAGGAGACAGAGACTGTTGGAAGAGAGTTTCTTAAAATGGAGATCTGTGACCAGTGAATCTCCACAGGGATCTGTGCTGGGACCACTGTTGTTTATGATATACATAAATGGTCTGGAGGATGGTATAGGTGGTCTGATTAGCAAGTTCTCAAATGGCACTAAGATTGTTGGAGTAGCAGATAGTGAAGAGGACTGTCAGAGAATACAACAGAATGTAGATAGATTCGAGAGTTGGGTCGAAAAATGCCAGATGGAGTTCAATCCTGGCAAATGTGATTGATGTGTTTTGGAAGATCCAATTCATGAACGAACTATACAGTAAATGGAAAAATCCTGGGGAGTATTAATGTACAGAGAGATCTGGGTGTTCAGGTCTATTGTTCATTGAAAGTGGCAATGCAGGTCAATAGAGTGGTCAAGAAGGCATATGGCATGTTTTCCTTCATCAGACGCGTAATTGAGTACAAATTGGCAGGTCTTGTTACAGTTATATAAGACTTTGGTTTACTATGCACAGTTCTGGTAGTGCATTACCAAAAGAATGTGGATGCTTTGGAAACGGTGCAGAGGAGGTTCACCAGGCTGTTACCTGGTATGGAGGGTGCTAGCAATGAAGAGAGATTGAGTATTTTAGGATTATTTTCATTAGAAAGATGGAGGTTGAGCAGGGACCTGATTGATGTCTACAAAACTATGAGAGGTATAGATAGGGTGGATAGCAAGATTTTTTTTTCCTAGAGTGGAGATCTCAATTATGATGGGTCACAAGCTCAAAGTGAGAGGGGAAACGTTTAGGGGAGATATGCGTGGAAAATTCTTTATGCAGAGGCTGGTGGATGCCTGGAGCACGTTACAGTGGAGGTGGTAGAGGCGGACACAATCGCGTTATTTAAGATGCATTTAGACAGATAAATGAACAGGCAGGAAGCAAAGGGATGTAGACCCTTAGTAAATAGGTTTAGATAGAGGATCTGGATCCGTACAGACTTGTATGGCCGAAGGGCATGTTCCTGTGGTGTAATTTAATTTGTTCTTTGCTGTTCTTTATATATTTTCGTGTCTGTTTTCAACTGTTTATGATGGAAAACTTGCTGTTGATCTGATTTTTTTCAATTGATTATGACAATTCCTACAATGAGATTTTTTTTCTGATGTCTAAGTACTTCTGTTGCTGTAACTTCACACTATTTAACTTTTGACGGTGATCCCAATGAGTGCTCAGTGATACTCGTGACCGTGTTTTCCTTTTGGTGGAAACTCGGTTTTGCTGGTCATTGCTCAGAGTTTCTGTTGGCATCGCATTACTGCTCCAGGTGATGGTGCTATACAATATTGCTGAGGAGTGCTACTCATAAGTGTCACCTACCTAGTCATCGTATTTTTCATGATTCCCACTCCTAGTTATCATTTAATTCAGTTGTTGGCAATTGAGCCATACAATAGTCGTTAATTGAGTAGTACTGTTGTTGGAGCACATGTGGATCTGCTTGTATAAAATCCGCACTCGTAACATCTTTCCCTGGAGACCTCCAATAGTTTTGCTGAGGACAGGGTCCCCATGAATTACTCAGTTTTTCATGTCATGTATGTATGACATAAATTAGTATATTTTCTCGTTATAGCTTGTTACAAGTTATTTGTGTTTTGGGCTAATATGTCTGCGTATATCTTATGTGAGTACCTTGCGCTGTATATGAAAGACAAAGTGTGTTGGTATTACTTTTGGGTCATATGTTTTTGTGCTATATTTTGATGAGAGCTTACCTTATTCTGGTGGAATGGTTGACACATATATTCTTGACGTGGTATGGCTGCAGGGTGACACAGCCACTCAGTGGTTAGCACTGCTACCTCACAGTGCCTAGGAACCTGGGTTCAACTCCATCCTCTGGCGACTGCCTGTGTGGAGTTTGCACATTCTCCCCGTGTCTGCGTGGGTTTTCTCCGTGTTCTCTGGTTTCCTCCCACTATCCAAAGATGTGTATGTTCAGTGAATTGGCCATGCTAAATTGCCCATAATATTCAGAGACATAGGTTAGGTACGTTAGTCAGAGAGAAATGTAGGGTAGAGGAATGGGTCTGGTTGGGTTACTCTTTGGAGGGTCGGTGTGCATTTGTTGGGCCAAATGGCCTGTTTCCACACTGTAGTGATTCTATGATATCTATGTGTATATTAGTGCATGAGTGTGTTCCGACGGACCTTTCATCAGTTCATAATCACTTTTACTTATACTTGATTCCAAATCAACTATAAGAATTCCCTTATGCACCTGCTCAGAATTTGCTTATTCCTTTCAATTTTTTGTTTTTCCCTAACATCTGGTATTTAACGCACTGATCATGTAGTATTTTGAACTCAGATGTTCAGCTGGTTCTCGGTCTTCTCGCTGTGTTACCTCTGCCTCTATTCTTCCTCTAGCCATCCACATTTTCCATCAACCTGCTGCATGTGCGATTGGATTCTTATTGTACAAGCCAGGTACCGGAACAGACAATGGTAGAACGACCCTTGTCAAACCTGGAAAGTCCTCCTTACTAACACCTCAGTGCCAGTGCCAAAATTGGGAAAGCAATCTCACAGACTATTCGAGCAACAGTCTGCCTTAGTCATACTCATTGTTTCATTCTTTACTGACAATGTCCCAGGCACCACTCAACACCATCCTGGAAATGCCTTGTCCCACTATCAGGACAAACCTGGCAGAGGTGGTGGCACAGTGCTGTACAGTCGAAAGGGAGTTTCTCAGGGAGTCGTCAACACTGACTGCCGAACCCACGAAGGCTCAAGACTTCAACTCCACATAGTTAAGGAAATCTCCTGCTGATTACCGCATACAGTCATTCTCATCTGATGAATCAATATTGGTCCATGGTGGCATCACTTAGAGGAAGCATTGAGGATGGCAAGGGCACAATATGTACTCTGGGTGGGGGATTTCAATGTCCATCACCAACAGTGGCTCAGCAGCAATACTACTGATTGATTTGGTCGGGTCCTAAGGGGCATAGCTACTTGATTGGATCTGTTGCAGGTGGTGATGGAACCATCAAGAGAGAAAAACATGTTTGACCTTATCCTTATCAATCTATCCACAACAGTATTGATAATACTGACAACCACACAGACCTTGTGGAAACGAAGTCCCACCCTCACATTGAGAAAAATCTCCATTGTGTTGTGTGACAATATCAGTGTGCTAAATGGGACTTTGAATAGATCTAGCAACTAAAGACTGGGCATCTTTGAGGCACTGTGGATGATCAATAACAATAAAACTGTACTCCAGTACAATCTGTCATCTCATGGCACGGCATATCCCCCACTCAACCAATGCCATCAAGCTAGGGGATTAATCCTAGTTCAATGGCGAGTGCAGGAGGGCATGCCAGCAGCAGCACCAGGCATAGCTGAAGATGGAATGTCAACACGGTGAAGCCACCAAACAGAATTCCATGCATGCAAAACAACATAAGCAGAAAGTGGTAGACAGATCTAAGTGTTCCCATGACTAACAGATCACATCTAAACTTTGCGGTCCTGCCAGTTGTGAACGGTGGTGGATGATTAAATAAATCACTGGAGATGGAGACTCAACAAATATACCCCTCGATGATGGAAGACCCCAGCACATTAATGCAAAAGATAAGGCTGAGGGAATCGTAGCAATCTTCAACCAGAAGTGCCGAGTGACTTATTCATCATGGCCTCATCCAGCAATTCCTATCATTCAGTCTTCAGCCAATTCAATCCACTTCACGTGATATCAAGAAATGGTTGGAGGCATTGGATACTGCAAAGGCTATATAGACTTTGACAACATTCCAGCATCAGCACTGAAGACTTGTCAACCAGAAATTGCTTCTCCCGTAGCTGAGCTGTTCCAGTACAGCTACAGCACTGGCATCTACCCGACAATGTTAAAAATTGACCAAGTATGTCATTCTTGATGAAGGGATTATGCACGAAATGTTGACTCTCCTGCTTCTCAAATGCTACCTAACCTGCTGTGCTTTTCTAGCACCACACTGCTTGAGTCTGATCTCCAGCATCTGCAGTCCTCACTTTCTCCCAAGTATGTCCTGTACATAAAAAATCAAGACAAATCCAATCTGGCAAATTACTACCCCATCAGTCTAATCTGGATCATCATTAAAGTGATGGAGGGTTTCATCAACAATGCTATCAAGCAGCATCTGCTCAGCAATAACATACTCAGTGATGCCCAGTTTGGGTTCCGCCAGGGCCACTTTGCTCCTGATCTCATTACAGCCTTGGTTCAAATACAGAAAAAAAGAGCTGAATTGCAGAGGTGAGGTGTAAGTGGCATCCTTTGATACCAAGGCTACATTTGACCGGGTATGGATTGAGGAGTCATCGCAAAACTGGAAGCAATGGGTGTCAGGAGCAAACTCTCTGATGGTTGTAGTCATTCTTGACAGGTAGAAGATGGAAATGGGGTTAGAGGTCTGTCATCTCAACCTCAGGACATCTCTGCAGGAATTCCTCAGGGTAGTGTACTAGACCCAAACCTCCTCAGCTGCTTCATCAGTGATAGTCCCTCCATCATAAGTTCAGAAGGGGAGATGTTCACCAATGCTTGCACAATGTTCAGCGCCATTCATGAGTCCTCAGATACTGAAGACGTCCCTGTTCAAATGCAACAAGATCTGGGCAACATTCAGACTTGGACTGACAAGTGGCAAGTAACATTTGCAGCACACAAATGTCAGGCTATGATCATCACCAAGAAGAGACAATCTGACTGCCGTCCCATGATATCATCACTGAATTGTCCATAATCAACATGCCAATGGTTATCATTGACCAGAAACTCACTGGACTCACCACATAAATACAATGGCTACAAAAACAGGTCAAAAGCTAGGAATACTGTGATGAGTAACTTACCTCCTGATGCCCCAAAGACTGTCAACACCTACAAGGAACAAGTCAGAAGTGTGATGGAGTACTATCCTCTTGCCTGGATGAGCGCAGCTCCAACAACACTCAAGAAGCTTGATAACAGCCAGAACAATGCAATAGACTGCAGAAATTCACCAAAGATCCTCAGACAGCACGTTTCAAACCGACAAACATGTCCATCTGGAAGGACAAGGGCAGTTTATACATGGTAAGACCACCACCTTCAACTTTCCCTCCAAAGCATTCAACACCCTGACTTGGAAATATACTGCAGTTCCTTGACTCTCGCTGGGTCAAAATCCTGGAATTCCCTCAATGATGATATTGTGGGTCAACCCACAGCAGGTGGACTGCAGTGATTCAAAAAGGCATCTCATCACTACCTTCACAAGGGCGGCACGGTGGCACAGTGGTTAGCACTGCTGCCTCACAGCGCCAGAGACCCGGGTTCGGCGGTGTGGACTTGTTGGGCCGTTCCACACTGTAATCTAATCTAATCTAATCTAATCTAAAAACTCAGGATGGGCAATTAATGCTGGCCAGCCAGCGATGTTCACTTCCCACAAATGAATGAAGGAAAAACCCGACCAGGATCTCTGACATATTGTATTTGATATTAAACAATGAAATATATTTTGTTCAAGGTCTCCAGATCTGTGAACAATGATGGCTTAGCAATATGAATAGTTTTGAGCCTGGCTTAATAGCTGAAAGGGGAAATCCGTCAGGAAGACTTGAGAATTATCACAGGATCACCTCACTAAAATGAGACAGAAACATTCACACAAACCTCAGCCAAAATATTAATGAAGATACAGACATCAGGTCAGAGGAGAGTTTTCAAATCTAATTTCCTCCACTACAACTTCAGATTTTATTTTTAGCCCCAAAGGCAAGAGTTTTTTTTTAAATCCCCCACATTATCGCCTATCTGCGGGAGTGCTTTTATTTTCCCCAGCACCCATGTTGTGTGTGTGCGAGTGTGAATTGCAGTGAAAGACAACAGGTGTACAAATTTTCATTCAATTTTCACTACCAGGAAGAAAGGAAACAGCAGGGTAGCCTGTGACAAGCGATGCCGTTTTCACCAAAAGGCAATGTTGCGTGATCAAAAAGGGAAGGGGAGGGATTAAATCAAAATACGCGAGATGTCTATTTGCCATCTCTGAGTTTCGCATCAATAAGAAGAGTAACGTCATAGGAAACTTCTTAATTCATTGGTTGATATTAGCTACTAATTTGACTGTTTATTATAGGTTACTTTCAAAATGAAGGTAAATAGGATGAAAAAGTTCTAATTTAAATACCGGATGTAAATTAAAAACAAAGGCAAATTGAGAGAACTAATTAAATAAAACAGAAATACTGCATCAGGCGATGTGTTGAACCTGCATGGTGTGGGACCTGGTGAACCCCTTTGTGGTTAATAATGACCACACCCAGAAAACAAGTGTTGGTTACTTGAGGAACACCAGCTTACAGTGGTTGAGTTGGAGCTGAGCTTCAGACTCGATAAAACGCCAGGGAGGGAGACAGTTACCTGGAATGCTGTATTTCTGGAAGCAGTCACACTCCTCAGCTTAACGATCTCCAATTCAGCCAGTGATCATCGTCGAGGGGGGACGGTGTGTGTGACTTAGAGCAAAATCCCAAAAGAATAGAAATTGCGGGAAATCAGGAACAGAAACTGCTGGGAAAGCTCTCAGCAGACCAAAACTGAAGTTCAGAAGGGGGGGGGGGGGCACAGACTTCAAAACACGAACTCTGCTTTCTTTCCACAGGTCCTGCAGAAATTTCTGTTTTTTCCGACGATGAGCGAGGCAGATAGAAGGATCCAGGAGATCCTGGTGAAGGAACCTAAGCCTTTGAACTTGCCTAATAGGTTTGAGATTCTTGCTCCCTATATGGACAAGAACATGTGTTGTACAGATGATGATCAAACTAATTGTAGCACCATGACACAGAGAACCATTCAAGAGGGAGAAGAAAAAGGACTTTAATTGTAATTGTAGATAATATGGTCATGATCCAGAGTCCTGAAGGCTATGCTCACTGTTCCGTTTTAAAATGCATCACTGAGGGTTTGTTCAATTCTGTTAACAGCCTTAAACATGGAGGTGACTTGTTCTTACCAGGCTGTTAGTTTAGAGAAACTGCCTGTTTCATATATCTAGTTTACAAAATTATTAATTTCACGCGAATGACCGCAAGAGATTTAACTCCGAGAGGGTATTTTTGTGATAATATGTTGCCAAATCATACCACCTAGCGGAAGGAATTTGAATTGATTAATAGCTGAAGAATTTTTCAGCTAATGATTAACCAACAGTATGTTATTTCTGTTTCAGGTCATTCAAAGAAAGTTCAAATTATTTACAAAATGCAGCTGTGATCGTAACATATCCAAGGCTATGAGCCTGGTGCTGGAAAATGGGATTGGAAGATTTAGAGTCATATGCAGCATAGAAACAGATCTTACGGCCCAACTCGTCCACACTGACTAAATATCTTAAATTAATCCAGCCCATTTGTCAGCTTTAGACCCATTTCCCTCTATACCCTTCCTGTTCATTTATCCATCCAGATGCCTTTTAAATGGTGTTATTGTACAAGCCTCCATCACATCCTCTACCAGCTCGTTCCACGCACCATCATCTGCATAATAAATTTGTGCCTTAGATCTGTTTTAAGTATTTCTCTCTCACCATTAACCCATGCCGTCTGGTTATTGATACCTCACCCCCAAGAATAGACCTTGTCTGTTTCCTCTATTCATGGCCCTCATGATTTTTAAACCTCTGTAAGTTCAATCTTTCGGTGCTTTCTTTTGCCAGGGTGGACACAATGAACTGAAGGGCATTTTTATTCTCTACTATCTACGTCTATGACACTATGACAATGACTCTATAGGAAACATTATGAAATATTGCACATTTCTTAATTAATTTAAAACTATGTGCATTATCCATGGCAAATTCCGCTACTAAGCAGAGTGGACTAGAGAGTATAGTTAGGATAATATACAAGCTAAGTGTAAGGAAAATTGTAATTAATGTCAAAAATACCAGGCAAGCTTTTAATCATTATAGGAACAGCTGAAGGGAGGTACTGAGTTAATGATGTTATCATTGGACTAGTTATCGAGAAACATGAGTAACATCTTGGTATCTTGAGTTCCAATTCCATCACGTACGATTAATTGATTTAAAAATCACACAACACCAGGTTATAGTCCAACAGGTTTAATTGGAAGCACACTAGCTTTCGGAGCGACGCTCCTTCATCAGATGATAGTGTCACCTGATGAAGGAGCGTCGCTCCGAAAGCTAGTGTGTTTCCAATTAAACCTGTTGGACTATAACCTGGTGTTGTGTGATTTTTAACTTTGTACACCCCAGTCCAACACCGGCATCTCCGATTAATTGATTGATATTGTAGCAATGCTTCTGGAATAAGTTTATTATAATGTTTGACATGACTGTTATAACAAGTCATCTGGTAAATTAACAAAGGAAATCTCTGTCATTACATGGCTTTCATGTGAATCCAGACCCGCAGCTATGTGTTTTATTTTTAATTATGTTCATTTATGGATGAGCAAGAAAATTTGTTTGAACTGGCTAACATCTCTCAAAAAGGAATGAAGCTGAACAACTCATAACACCAATGGAAATGGCAATGGCAAACTCAGTCCTATCACCTCTGCGCTTTCTCCTTTCCCATTATCTGAGGGTTCCAGGCCTAACTCAGAGAGATGTTTCATAGGTTCGTCAGTCCACTGCCTGACATAGTATAACCATTGCATCATGCCTTACTGTGTCCTCAACAGCATCATTGCCAACCCTGGATATATTCTGCCCTACTCTCAGGATGGAACCACTAAAGGTTGGAGATATTTGCAGATTTTGTGCTAATTAACCAACCTGTTACAGGCATGTGGCTTTGTTCATATAGGTTTTTGACTACTGCTGATATGGAACAGACCAGACCCTCTCAAAATAGTTTATGAAGGTAGCTTAGACTCTAAAGTATTCTTATTCCAAAATTAGATGTGAAGTGTCATTTTCCAGATGCAATGCGACAGTCAAACTACTCGATGTTAAGCAGAACACAGTTTATTTAAGCACTGCAGTTAAAATACAAACAAAAGAAAGAAAAATTTAGAAAAAACGACACCATTGGAAAACTTAATAGCAGAGTAATAAATACAGTAACTATTACTAATTAACTGTTCCGATATAGCCATCCCATAAACACACCCCTTGGCAGAAAGGGACATTTCAGACAGGGATTCTCACGTGCAGATCTCCACTCCAGAAAGAGCAATACATCTGGAGAAAATTCCAAGAAAGTAGCAGCTGGGAAACATTCGCTGAGGCTTTTGAGAACCAAAGGGTTCGGCTCAAAATTAAACCGAAAAGCTAAAAAATACTATAAAGCCTGGTTTGTGAGAGTTGGCCACACACAGTCTGCTTCCACTCTTCCAACATTTTTAAAACACCCAACACCTCACAAATTGTTTACTTTCTCCATGACAGTTCACGACCTTTGTCTTACAAAAGTTTTAAAGAAAAGACAAATAAACCTCTTAAAGTGACAGCATTATCACACTGTCTTGCCTTGCCACTTAGTACAGAAACAAAGCCAGGAAGTATGCCACTGCCGACAGGCCTCAGATCAGTCAAATTTTATCGCCTTCACACAGTACATTCTAGAAGAGTAAATGAAATTCAAGCTCCAATCCAAGTCGACCATGTTGTGAGCAATCAGGGTCCGGATCATCTGCTGATAAAGGAGTGGCCAGCCGAATGGTGGGTAGTACACCACCAAACGTATTTTTTACCTTATTTTGAGCTCTTTTGATGTTGGAGCGAGAGACAGACACAGAAATAACGGAAAGTGAAAGATGTCACAGCATGTATTGTGACACAAGTGAGTGAGTGGGCCATACAGAAGGCCTGGTGTGGCAGGTTGGGAGAACGAATGACATAGTGAATGTGGCTAATTAGAGAGAAGTAGGGCAACTTCTCCTGGAGGAGTGTTAAAGAACACTCACACAGCTCTCCTTCATACAGCGCTTGGCATTCTTTCAGATTGCCGCGTTTGCTCTTACCTGAGCAATCTAATCCTGGTTTTTGTATTCTGCCACTCTTATTTCCGTATCCAGTTTTGACCAAATTAACTACCCAAGCTAACGCAGTCTCAGATATTTCATTGTTTACCCTTCAGATTAAACCCACTTGAGCACTTAATTACAACATTGAAGATAGAATTACAACAGTTAAAATACATTTGGACAGGTGTATGGATAGGAAAGAATGGGAGGGATATGGGTTAAATACAGTCTAATATAATGATTTCAGTTCAGGAAACAGTCGAAATTGTAGAGTTGGGCCAAAGGGACTGACTCTGTGCTATGTGACTCTGTGGCTCTAATTGATCTTACCAAACATCGAGCAGCAATTATTACCAGATTTTGAGGCAACAGATAAACTGTTCGCTCCACTTTACAAAACTCCCAATTGCCACCCACTGCAGCTTGCACCCATGTATCTGTACTTGTACTATGGTGAAACACTGAGAAAGTAAGGACTATAGCTGCTGGAGAGTCAGAGTCGGAGTCAGAAAGTGCGGCGTTGAATGACTTCTGGCCGAAACGTCGACTCTCCTGCTCCTCGGGTGCTGCCTGACCTGCTGTGCTTTTCCAGCGCCACACTTTTCGACCATGGAGGAACACGCACGGGTGCACTGAACCTCTTTTAAGATTGCATCATATTATCATGGTTTGAGAAATAGAGAGTGGTAACTTGTAAGTTTCTGAGTTATTCTGCTTGAATTTACTTCGCAAGAAATGTTCTTGACAGGACTCTGAAATATACATGAAAACAATATGAATTTAGTGCAAAGCTGGGAGTTGACATTGATAGGAAATCGCCAGTAGACACGACAATAAGGAATCAGGAATCAAACAAGACAGAGAAACATCTTTTGATCCAATGGATCCTGCTGCATCAATTGTCTGTTTCCTCATGGAATTGCACATCAAAACATTCCAAACAAAAGACCTGGGTGAAATGCTTGTCGTTCTGACTGTTCTATCTTTCCAAGAGCGTCAGTGCAGGTTTAACCACAATATTCCATATGTCCCCACAATTGCTGCGAAACATCAGTCTCTAACTTTAATCTCGATGACTGAGCTCCAGTTTTATATTTCTACCACTGTGACCTACATGGGCAAAGGAGAATTTTTTCCCCTATACTTAGCCCATGTGTATTTGTCTTCCAGTGTTTAGCAACGCATCTTCGAAGTGGGAGGAAAAAAAATAAATATTGCCAAATGTCCTCCTTAAATATCGACGTGGTGTTTGTTGCTTTGCTAATTTTGAAGCATTCCATGAAAAATACGTAATTCCTCGATTCAGGTTCATAGCATTGATATCACAGATATTATGTGATCATCGAAACTGAAAAATGTTCCCTTTACATCCAACTCTCTGGTGATGAAATGTTTCTGATTTGAGAAGAGATGAAATTGACAATAAATTCAAAATCTAGAGGGTCAAACCAAAATATAGTTTAATTTTAATTCATAGTTTAGCTGACCTCTTTGCATTATTTGCACATATCATCTGTAAAATATTTACCTATTCACTGGGTCACAGTGAGCCGCCTTAATATGGAAGGTTGTATGTGTCATTTACTGATTACTCTGATCCTGAACGGTGGTGTCATTTGCTTTTTGGCTTTGCATTATCTATCTGCACGACTTCACTCTAAATGCTGCCGTGACCATGACTGTATAGTTTGTTTGTTCAGTTTCTGTCACCGGCAATAAACGATGATTATAATTATTTTTGAAGTCTATCTTCATTTTCTGTCCTCTTTCGATGGCCGAGTGGAATGGTCAATCTGAATGCCATTCTCAAGTCGTCCAGAATGCCTTCCAAACCATCCTTTATTGCAGAATTAACTTGCAAGCTTGGACAGAGTGGAAGAGGCAACCCAGGGCAGGACGTACATAGTTCATGAAAGGGCTCTGGGGAATGTTGTTGAACAGTGGGGCCTAGGGATGCAGGTTCACAGTTCCTTCAAAGTCGTTTCACAGGAAGTGGTGAAGAAGGTGTTCAGCACGCTTGTGTTCATTGGTCAGAGCACTGCGTACAGAAGTTGGGAGGTCATCTTGTGTTTTACAAGATACTGATGAGGCCACTTCCAGAAAATGACCTACAATTCTGGTCGCCCTGATAAAGAAAAAATGTTATAGAGTCATAGAGATGTACAACACGGAAACAGACCTTTCGTCCAACGCGTCCACATGGACCAGATATTCAATCTAATCTAAGTCCCATATGTCAGCACTTGGCCCATGTCTCTGGAAATCTTTCCTATTCATATACCCAGCCGGATGCCTTTTAAATGTTGTAATAGTACCAGCCACCACCACTTCCCCCGGCAGCTCGTTCCATTAACGCACCACCCTTTGCATGAAAAAACTTGCCCTTTAAGTCCATAGAACATAGAACATAGAAGAATACAGCGCAGTACAGGCCCTTTGGCCCTCGATGTTGCGCCGATCCAAGCCCACCTAACCTATACTAACTCACTATCCTCCATATACCTATCCAATGCCCGCTTAAATGCCCATAAAGAGGGAGAGTCCACCACTGCTACTGGCAGGGCATTCCATGAACTTACGACTCGCTGAGTGAAGAACCTACCCCTAACTTCAGTCCTATATCTACCCCCCTTAATTTAAAGCTATGCCCCCTCGTAATAGCTGACTCCATACG
>NC_057726.1:69152110-69161899 GCF_004010195.1 Chiloscyllium plagiosum | reverse complement strand
TCATCCGCAAACTTGCTTACCCAACCTTCTAACCCCTCTTCCATGTCATTTATAAAAATGACAAACAGCAATGGTCCCAAAACAGATCCTTGCGGAACACCGCTAGTGACGGCACTCCATGAAGAAACTTTGCCATCAACTACTACCCTCTGTCTTCTTCCATCCAGCCAATTCCTAATCCTAACCTCCAACTCACCCTCAATGCCATATCTCCGTATTTTCTGTAGTAGCCTACCATGGGGAACCTTATCAAATGCCTTACTAAAATCCATATACACCACATCTACCGCTTTTCCCTCATCAACCTCCTTCGTCACCTTTTCAAAGAATTCAATAAGGTTTGTGAGGCACGACTTGCCCTTCACAAAACCATGCTGACTATCCTTGATCACATTATTCCTATCCAGATGTGCATAAATCCTATCCCTTACAATTCTCTCTAAGACTTTGCCCACAACAGAAGTGAGACTCACCGGCCTATAGTTACTAGGGCTATCCCTACTCCCCTTTTTGAACAAGGGAACCACATTTGCTATCCTCCAGTCTTCTGGGACTACTCCTGTAGACAAAGAGGACATAAAAATTAAGGCCAATGGCTCTGCAATCTCCTCCCTTGCTTCCCAGAGAATCCTAGGATAAATGCCATCAGGCCCAGGGGACTTATCTATTTTCACGTTTTCCAGGATTTCCAACACCTCTTCTCTATATACCTCAAAGCCATCCATTCTACTTATTTGTGCCTCAGTATTCTCATCGACAATGCCCTGTTCCTGAGTGAATACTGAAGAAAAGTATTCATTCAGTGTCTCCCCCATCTCTTCCGCCTCCACACGCAACTTCCCACTACTATCCTTGACTGGACCTATTCCTACCCTAGTCATTCTTTTATTCCTAACATACCTATAGAAAGCCTTTGGGTTTTCCCTAATCCTACCGACTAAGGACCTTTCATGTCCCCTCCTTGCTGCTCTTAGCTCTCTCTTCAGGTCCTTCCTGGCTACCCTATAACTCTCAATCGCCCCAATTGAACCTTCACGTCTCATCTTGAGATAGGTCGCCCTCTTCCATTTAACAAGGGATTCCAATTCCTTATTAAAGCACGGCTCCCTCGCACGACCCTTTCCTCCCTGCCTGTCAGGTACATAATTATCAAGGACACTCAATAGTTGCTCCTTGAACAAGCTCCACATATCATTTACACTTTTGCCTTGGAGTCTACTTTTCCAAGCCACACATCCTAAGTCATGCCTCACCGCATCATAATTTCCCTGACCCCAGCTATAACTCTTGCCCTGTAGTACACACTTATCCCTCTCCATCACGAGAATTAAAAACACCGAATTATGGTCACTATCCCCAAAGTGCTCACCTACCTCTAATTCTAACACCTGGCCTGGTTCGTTACCCAAATTTTAAATTTTTCCCCCGTGACACTAAGCCTTAGCCTCTAGTTCTGCATTCCACCACCCCAGGGAAAATACCTTGACTATTTACCCTATCCATGTCCCTCATGATTTTATAAATCTCTACAAGGTCATCCCTCAGGTTCCTACACTCGAGAGAAAACAGCCCCAGCCTATTCAGCTTCTCCCTCTGGCTTAAACAATCCAAAACTGTGGACATCCTTGTAAATCTTTTCTGAACCCTTTCAAGTTTCAGAATATCCTTCCGATAGAGGGAAAACAGAACTGTGCACAATATTCCACAAGTGGCCTAACCCTGTCCAGCCACAATATGTTTTCCCAACGCCTTTACTCGATGCTCTGACCAATAAAGGAAAGCATACCAGATACCTTCTCCAATCCCTATCAATCTGCGATTCAACTTTCAAGGAAATATGAACTGCACTCCAGGTCCTTCTTGTTGATCATCACATCGCAGGATCTTACCACTGACTGTATACGTTCTCCCTTGTTTTGCCTTTCCAAAATGCAGCACCTTACGGTGAGGGGCATGGTGGCACAGTGGTCAGCACTGCTGCTTCACAGCGCCAGAGACCCAGGTTTAGTTCCCGCCTCAGGCGACTGCCTGTGTGTAGTGTGCACATTCTCCCCGTGTCTGCGTGGGTTTCCTCCGGGTGCTCCGGTTTCCTCCCACAGTCCAAAAATGTGCAGGTTAGGTGAATTAGCATTGCTAAATTGTCCGTAGTTTTAGGTGAAGGGGCAAATGTAGTGTTATGGGTCTGGGTGGGTTGCGCTTCGGCGGGTCGGTGTGGACTTGTTGGGACAAAGGGCCGGGTTCCACAGTGTAAGTAATCTAATCTAATCTTACATTTATCTAAATTAAACTCTACCTGCCATCGTTCCTCGGCCCATTGACCCATCTGATCAAGATCCTGTTGGACTCCGAGGTAAGCTTGTTCACTATCCACTTCAATTCCAATTTTGGTGTCATCTGCAAACTTACTAAGTACACCTCCTATGTTCACACCCAAAGCATCTATATTAATGATAAAAAGCAATTAACCAAGCACTGATCCTTGTGGCACATCACTGCTCACAGGCCCCCAGTCTGAAAGACAACCTTATACCACCAGCCTCTGTCTTCTGCCTTCGAGCTAGTTCTGTATCTAAATGGCTAGTTCTCCCTGTATTCTATGTGACCTAACCTTGCTAACCAGTCTCCCAAGAAGAACCTTGTCAAATGCCTAACTGAAGTCCATACAGATCAAGTCCATTGCTCTGCCCTCATCAGTCCTCTTGGTTACTTCTTCAAAAAACTCAATCCAAGTTAGTGAGACATGATTTCCTATGCACAAAGTCATGTTGACGAAGCCTAATCAATCCTTGCATTTCCAAATACAGAAAGGACACCGGAAAAAAATCACAAGAATGTTGCTATCACTGGATGGTTTGAGCTATAAGGAGAGGTTGGATCGGCTGGATTTTGTTTGGCTGGAGCTGAAGACGTTGGAGGCGCGTGTGACCTTACAGAGGTTTACAAAATCATGAGGCGTCTAGATAAGGTGAATGTCAGGTGTCTTTTCTCTGGGGTGGGGCATATTTTTAAAGCCAAAGGAGAAAGATTTTTAAAATGCATGCGGACCAAGTGTTTTTTTTACACCAAGAGTGGTTTGTGTGTGGACTGAACTTCCAGAGGAAGGTTTTGAAATGGGTACACTTACAACATTTAAAAGACCGTTAGATAAGTCCATGCATAAGTAATGTTTGGAGGTAATGGGCCAACTACTGGCAGGTGGGACTAGTTTAGTTTGCGATTGTTGACTGGTTGGACTGGTTTGTTTCTATGCTGCATGACTCTATCCTTCGCCTTTTTTTCCCTGGAAATTCTGAGACTGAGGGGTGATCTCACAGACACTAAAGACATAAGAGGCATAGATAAAATGAAGCTATGGTCTTTTTCCGAGCGTAAGAGAGAATAAAACTACAGCGCATAAGTTTAAGGTGAGAAAGGTAAGATTCAAAAGGAGCTGAGGGGTACCTTTACACACAGAAAATGGTGCATACACGGAATGAGCTGCCAGAGGAAGTGGTAGAGTTGGGTAAAGTACAACATGTAAAACACATTTGGGCAGGTACATTAATAGGTAAAGTTTCGAGGCACATGGGTGAAGCGCAAGCAAATGGGACTAGATCAGTTCAGGACACCTGGTCAGCAGGAACGAGTTTGACTGGATGAACTAACAATAGGTAGAGCAACTATCAGCAGCTGGTGGCATCCAATGAAACGAACATCGAAAGTTGCATCAAACATCACACACTGAATAGAGTTTGTCTACAGTGCCTGAATTATGGGGATCAGCTGTCATCATGATATGCTGCTTGAGCAAGAGATCAGAGCATCCAGTCCTTCATTCAGTGAGATACATCATGGAACCGTTCACGGAATCCTTTCTGAGTCGCCGCAGCAAAAATGCAAATAATAAATTTAAAAGTAGCTGAGGGGTACCTTTAGCGTTTATCATGTAGGGACAATGGTGAGTACAGGATATAGATAGTTTCCTGTGAATGGGCAGGGAGAAATCTCAAACGTCACCAAAACTGACGTACTGACAGACGCATCTGAAACCAACCATCTTCTCGTCAGTTGTTTTGAATTTGTATATATTACACATAGCAATGCAAACGATCACTTCAGTTCAGCTGCTCAAGATGCTCAGAGCCTTACTTCACTGCACGACCATGTTATTGATCAGTTACACAGGTAAATGTATTCCATGTTCTTCTTTCCAAACGATGACCGTTCTTTCAATTTGTTAATGATTAATACATAATAAAGCTTTATTTAGCCTTTCTTGTTGCTGATTTTTTTTGATATATGCGTTGCATCCTAACATCTTCTCGGATTGTTAGTTGGATTGTCTAATTCGATTGTTAGGTCTTGAAAACTGTGTTTTTTTTGTGCAAAAGCCTCTCACAATTCTCAGTTGATGGTGAGACAAGATCGAGAGTGCGCTGTCACCAGAGGCGCCTTGGTTAAACTTTATTGCATTTTCCCCATCTTTCAAGACAAGAAGCCAGTGAAAGTGCAGTGGTGCAGAGATGGGAGAGATGGGTTCTTGGAGGAAATTTTGGACCACAAGATCCAGCTTTTTTCCCTCAATTGGGGAGGAGCTGTCTTACAACTGGCGGATATAAGATTGGAGGACGCTGGGGTTTATTACTGCAGAGTGACACACAATGTGGCTGCAAACGGAACCGGCACCAACCTGGTCGTGTTCGGTAAGGATCAAGGAGAAGGGAAAATACTGCGTTGGTTGTGCAATTGGATTTAAGGCATTAATCGGAATAATTTTTAAAGTGTGGATCTAATCTACAAAGAAAGAATTTGCAATTTTTTGTTCCGATTTTAACACCATAAGACGGAGGTGCGGGGGTAGACCGTTTGGGTCTGCTCCGCCAGTCAATGCCATCATCGGTGATCGGATCATCCCCAGCTCTACTTTCCCGCCTTTTCTCGATGGGCCTTGAACTAGTCAGCAATCAAAAATCTGTCTAGCCCAGCATGGAATGTACTTACAAACCAAATCTCAACCACATGCTGCGGAAAATAATTCTGCATACTCTCGACCCTGTGACAGAACAGTTTCCACCTTATTTCTGTCTTAAATAAGCGACCTCTTATTCTGAGGTGTTGCTCTCTGGTCCCAGTCTCTCCCACAAGGGTACACAATTTTTCTGCATTTATAATGTAAATCCTCCAAGAATCGGCTAAAATTCCATAAAGTCGCCTCTCAATCCTCTATATTTCACGCGCACAAACCCAGTCTGGCCCTTGTTATTAGAGGTGGCCTCCAACAGATACCTCGTTCAAGAAATGCGAGGTTCCAAATGAACACGAGAACGTATTTACTGAAACTTCACATGTACTTCCACCGAGTTTATTTGTTGAGTGCAAGTTTAACTCAGTTTATAATATCCACTTCCTGTGATTTGAGTGAAGAATTTTTGTTGTGGTGTCAAATGTGATCTCCTTAAATATTGGAACACAATGATCCTATTCCCGGAAAGAAAATTGCACTGAATGACTGCACATCTTAAAATTGGAACAAACATTCGAAATATAATGCTTTGTATATCTGAGTACTTGAGGAAAATGTGAAAATATTAAGACAACGAAATAAGCAATTCATTAATTTCAGGGATTGACACGAAGGCATTTGCCAATGCAAAATTTAAAACAACAATTACACTCTATGATGTGAAAACTGCGATATTCGTTAGAACGTTTCCCCTTTAAATGTTTGTAATTCGGCGCTGATGAACATTTCCGCTTTTTCTTCGAAATGAACCAGCAGATTGTTTTAAACTGTGAGGTATCCCCTATTAAACACCGATTTAATTGCATGATTTTTATGGTTGTCTGGTTCTGCTTGACCTTGTGGTAGAATTTGCTTCACCTTTTTCAAATTAAATGCAGGCTTCAAAACAAACGTTTCCTTTTCTTTTTGTTTCGTCCCTCCGACTCCACTCCAACTGGTCAAACTGCCGGAGAACGGCTCAGCTTTCCCTCTAACTCTTCTTTGCACAACTGCTGCATTTTCCCCAGACAACCTGAATATCACGTGGTACAAAAATGATTCAGAAATTGCAACCGGGATGGAACATGTCAAATTGCAGAATGCAATCGGCCTCTATGAGGTTTCCAGCAAACTGACTGAGACAGAACCCGTTCAGAGCGGTACCGTTTACACTTGTGAAGTGTCTCACATCTCACTGCAGACGCCAGTCAATGTCAGCTACACTTTCAATAAATAGGGTAGGTTCATTCAATTATATTAATTTTGTTGTATTCTAATTTGCTTAGAAAATGAGCATACCACCAATCCCGCTTTGCAACAAGAGACTGTGATGGGTGAGGGGTGTTTATCCGACTAAACGTCAATTTTTATAGGGTTATCCCAGAGAGGTGAGTGTGGGGTACCTTGCTGTTTGTGGATTATAGAAAAGATTTAGACTTGAATCAGTAACTTCTCAGATGACACAGAATTTGGTGGGTGAGTTAATGAAGAGGATAACCGCAGATTGCAAGAATGAATGGAATACAATACAATGCAACGAAAAGCTGCCATTTGTTGCCATAACCCGGCGCTATTTTTATAGTTGAAGAATAAGAGAAAATTGAAAGAGGATAGAGGGGTGTTGGTTCAATGGCCTGGAAAATGTGACGTGACGTCTTTGGGATGGACTAACGGGCAAGGGGATACAGGACATGTTGAGCGGTATGAACTTGGAATTAGAGGGACCTTGTTGTGCATTTTCAGCCGGTTCCTGAATGTATCAGTGCAATTGGAAAACGTGGTTAAGAAAATATTTAGGATACTTGCTGTTCTTAGTGGAGACATGAGTTTAAGAGAGGGGAGGCTGTAGTGGAACTGTCTGAACCGTTGTTGAAGCCACTGCTCGAGTATTGTGGACAGTTCTGAAATCGATATTACACCAGCGATGTTATCGGGCTGGGGAGGTTGCAGAAGAGATCTACCAGGCTGTTGCCAGGACAGGAGAGTTTTGCTTATGAATGGAGATTGGACAGACTTCGTATGTTTTCCTTCGAGCAGAAGAAATGGAGATGTGACATGATTGAGATGTATAAAATTATGAGGAGCGAAGATAGGGTAGACAGGAAGACATTTTTTCCCCTTGATACAGGGCAATAAAATGCAACGAAAAGCTGCCATTTGTTGCCATAATCCGGCGCTATTTTTATAGTTGAAGAATAAGAGAAAATTGAAAGAGGATAGAGGGGTGTGGGTCCAATGGCCTGGATAATGTGAGGTGACGTATTTGGGATGGACTAACGGGCAAGGGGATACAGGACATGTTGAGCGGTAGGAACTTGGAATCAGAGGGAGCTTGTTGCACATTTTCAGCCGGTTCCTGAATGTATTAGTGCAGTTGGAAAACGTGGTTAAGAAAATATTTAGGATACTTGCTGTTCTTAGTGGAGACATGAGTTTAAGAGAGGGGAGGCTGTAGTGGAACTGTCTGAACCGTTGTTGAAGCCACTGCTCGAGTATTGTGGACAGTTCTGAATCGATATTACACCAGCGATGTTATCGGGCTGGGGAGATTGCAGAAGAGATCTACCAGGATGTTGCCTGGACTGGACAGTTTCGCTTATGAATGGAGATTGGACAGACTTCGTATGTTTTCCTTCGAGCAGAAGAAATGGAGATGTGACATGATTGAGATGTATAAAATTATGAGGAGCGAAGATAGGGTAGACAGGAAGACATTTTTTCCCCTTGATACAGGGATTATTGAGCAGGGAGACATCGATTAAAAGTAGAGAGGAGATGTGAGGAAAATGTTTGTTTCACCCAAAGGGTGGTGGGAATCTAGAACTGGTTGCCTGGAAGGGCGGTACAGACAGATATCCTCAAAACATCTTAGAAGTATTTAGATTTCCTTTTGCGATGCCAGCTGCTGGGAAATGGGATGAGAGTGATGAGGTGGCAATTTTTGACAAGGGCGGGCATGATGAGTGACTTAACAGCTTTTTCACTGTGCTGCAGACTTGTATGATTCAATGTCATTCAAACATTAGCTGACACCCAGGAATACCACGCATGAGTCATTTTTACACCCATTGGTTATTATTTGCCCGATCGATTAGATCACAGATTAACTTGGTACGAGTCCATCATTTTGAAATTTAAGTTTGGTGCGTCTCATTAGGAAAGGTTATTAAGGGCCATTGTGGAGACAAGTACTTGCAGTTGATGTTAGTTATGAGTCAATCCCCAACCACTGTTCGTCTGTATTGAAAATCTATGAAAGTTGTAAGTTTCATGGGAAATTGAAAAGAATTCATCTTCTAAAAAATATATTAGCAAAGTTTCTCATCCTCTCAGATACAGATATCGACCTGGTGTATTCGTTTCAAAGTCTCAGCTTTCTATATGTAAAAAAAGCTTTTCCACTCTTCGGCAATTGCATCATCAGAGGTTAGCCTCAGAGTGCCCAGGGCTCGGTTATAGTAATCAAGTTCGAATTCTAGCTGCAAAGTTAAGGGGGGGGGGGGGGGGGGAGTGTTGGGGAGGGGGATAACTTTGGTAATAACCTTTCAGTGTGGCTTTTTCTCGACTTCCTAATAATATAATATTATTATATTATTCGAAAGCTTAACACTGGATATGGCAATTGCAGCAGCTCATTTTGAGCAAAGACGAAATGTCGAGTTTTAATAACAGCCTGCACTAGAAAATGCCTGAATCCAAATCAGACAAGTCGATATGAATACTCAGACTTGACAGCGTTTGATATGAAGCCTATTTGTACAGCTATCAGTTCCATGCAAAGGGAGGACTAATTCATGTTTCAGATGTGACACTCGCTTTTCCCTGTCATGGAACTATTTAGCCTACTGTAGAAATATCAGGGACGACTCTCCATTCAGAAAAGTCATTTCCGGTTTAAAATTTTCCTTTTCAATTTCTTTTCTTTCCAGGAAAGGCTATTTTTCTTCCATGACCTGAATGTATCCTGACTTCATTTCCCTTGCCAATGAGACCGTTGGCTCAGATTTTGCCTTTGCTGCCTGTTTACCCCATACCCGAGGTGCTGTGCAGCAAATAAAAGGTCCGTTATACTGACTCTAAAATGAACAGTGATTAGATCCCAGTCTCAATTATGTTTGAATTGGCGGCACACACTGGAACGTAATGGCCTTCCCAACGTAAATGTTTCCTATCTCTTCCCAATGTCTATGCTAGGTGTAAGGAATGTGAATTTGAAAGATGTTCTTGAACCAGATAACACGAGTTGTCGCAGTGCCTTATGTAGATTGTGCTCACTACAGTCTAATGTGTTTCCATGGCAAAGGAAGTCTTTAGGAAGGCCAAAAGTATTTCGGCTTTAATTGAACGGGGAACAGAGCATAAAAAAAGTGGTGCTTTGTGTGGTGATGTGCATGGGTGCAGGGGGTAGGAGTGGTTGCAGCGTCAGGGATTTTTCTTGACTTGTCAGACTGTATTTTGAATTTTAGTCTCCACAGTGGAAAAAGTGTACAATTGCTTTAAAATCAGCTCAGATAATGTCCAGTCAACTAATTCCTGATTAAAACGGTTACCACACGAGATAAGGTGATTTACCCATTTGAGTTTAGAAGGATAAGAATTAATTAGATTGAAAGGCCGGTGAGTCTCACTTCTCACTTCTGTTGTGGGCAAAGTCTTAGAGAGAATTGTAAGGGATAGGATTTATGAACATCTGGATAGGAATAATGTGATCAAGGAGAGTCAGCATGGTTTTGTGAAGGGCAGGTCGTGCCTCACAAACCTTATTGAATTCTTTGAGAAGGTGACGAAGGAGGTGGACGAGGGGAAAG
>NC_057726.1:69115417-69151408 GCF_004010195.1 Chiloscyllium plagiosum | reverse complement strand
GGTAGGTTCTTTACTCAGTGAGTCGTGAGTTCATGGAATGCTCTGCCAGTAGCAGTGGTGGACTCTCCCTCATTATGGGCATTTAAGCGGGCATTGGATAGGCATATGGAGGATAGTGGGCTAGTGTAGGTTAGGTGGGCTTGGATCGGCGCAACATCGAGGGCCGAAGGGCCTGTACTGCGCTGTATTCTTCTATGTTCTATGTTCTATATAAACAGCAACGTCCTGATTAGATTTGGCCGAATTCGGAAGGATGTTTTCACTTTTAGTAAAGACAAACGTGTGGAACACCGTTTGAGAACTTGAGGTTTTACATTTAAGACGGATCTGTGGAGGGCTTAGTGTGTGGACTTAATTTCCCAGAATGTGATGCTGTCTCATTTAATACATCTCAGGCGCAATTTGATTGTTTTCTGATAGACAATGCAGTCAGCGCTAGCTAGGGTAGATTAGAATATTAAATTCAGACCAAAAGCAGATCAGCCATGGTATTGTGAAATGTCAAGGTAGATTTCACGAACTGAATAGCTTAATTCTGTTAAGCTCTTTGCTGAATGTAATGGGTGTTACTGTATAAGGTGATCGATGGGATGCTGTTCAATCGTCCTGGATGAATTACAGATGCTTATTTGTTGCTGATTCACAAGTTGACAAACGGAAAGGGTTCTGTCACACTTGTTGACTGTTCATTGCAGTTGAAGGACAGGATTTGGGGGAGTCCGGAATTGAGTTTCTAGCTGTGGTATTCCCATTTCCAAGGTGTACCTGGTTTCGTCTGTCACAGCGTTTATAGGGCAGTCAATAGTTCTAACTCAATTCGTGGTCAATAATAATACAGAATATTAATGGTGGTTATTCCCCTGAGAGTCGAGATATTTAAACTAAGGGAAACTTGCTAATCAGATTACCTATACCTACCTGCCGATCATTTATGTACATCACAAACAACAGCAGTCCCAACACGAATCCCTGTGGAATATTACTGGTCACTCTCCTCCATTTTGAGAAACTTCTTTCCTCTGCTACTGTCAGCTGCTCTCCAGACAGTTCCCTACCCAGTAGCTAGCACGCCCTGGAACAGTAGGCTTTCTCCATCAGCCGACTGAGGGGAACCTTATCAAACCCTTTACTGAAGTCATTGTTTATGACATCTACTGCCCTTCCCCCATAAATCAACTTCGTCACTTCTTCAAAGATGAATGATACATGCCACATCTTACTCAAACCTGAATGCTTTCCAAATACTTCTGCATTTAGACATTAAAGGATTCAATATCTAAAGGTAGTAGTGCATTTTAGAAATTGCCAGCGAACTGACATAATAATGGGAATTAAGTCATTGATGCAACAGTTTAAGATGCTTATTTCAAAAACACTGGGTTGAGGACGTACAACTGTTATATTCTGCAGTTAAACAGATTCGCCTCCGACAAAAATAACCTCACTCCTTTGTCCTACAAATACCAGTGGGGGGGGGGGCGGGGTAGCTACGTTCGCCCGTTCAAGTATTACCGTTGGATTTTGTGCGATCTCCTGAAGTCCTTCTCGATGAAATAAACCCCCTATTCTAAGGTCAGACTCGTTGCCTTCGCATTTGCGATTCAGCTCTAACATCCAGTTTTGGATAAAGCTTATCATGACTCTGGAGCACAGTGCAATTCGGAGACACTGTGCCTAACATCAGTGCGTGGGGTTTTGAGAATGGTGCTGTTGTTGATGACTCTGCGTCAAGTGGTTATTTTCTTCCCCACCATTATTAATCCTTCGTTGTACCATGACTGCATAATGTTGTCTGATTTGTTCGTTGGGGATTAATTAACCCCATCCTTGGTACGTTGTTGTAATGTCATCTGTTGGATGCATTATTTTTAACCATGAATATGCTGCTTCTGTTAATTCCTATTGGCTCAGAGTTGATACCCAGGCTTGATTTTTTTTCCCCTGAATGGAGTAGCTGAATCTACAAATTGTAATGGAGTACAATTTTCCGGATGCTGACTATTCCCAGCGCTTTATGCTCGTCCAGTTTGGAACCACCCCATATTTCATGCAAGTATTTAAACATAATATAGATCAAATAGACTGAAATTAAGGAACTTTATTTTCACATGGCGGAATGTCGTGGATCTACATGTCTAAATGACGTTAGACATTTCTTTCTTGGCAGTTGCTTCAGCTTTGCTGACGATTTCGAGCAGATGATTTTTGCCTCCCCATTATTTTCATATTTCAGATCCACAGCTCTTTGCTCAAGTCAATGTTTTCCTTGAACGGATTGGATGGCGCAAGCAAAAGTGAGACTGCGAATTGATGTGTAAATGATCAGGCCAAAACCCCCTGGATACAATTTGTTTTCTTGCAGTGACTTTAGATGCCAAACCAGAATTGTCAGACGAAATATGTCAGTATCTCGATAGCACAAAGCTTAAACGTGATCAAAATTATTCTTCCTAATCTAAAAAGACGAGTAACCGCTGGAATGATGTGGGATTTATTACTATTCGGTCATGCTGTGAACGTGTTGAAATTACTGTTATCTTCACAGATCATGTCGGGAACAATAACATCTCTTCTCTAACGTTTTTCCGTTGTTTGGGAGTTGGATTGATTTCCCTCCTCATAGTGACATGCAAACTCATGCGAATCGGTAAGAATGTTAAATGTTAAAACAGGAGATAATGTTCATTAAGTACGCTGTTCCACGTGGTATTTTCAATTTAAAGGCACTGAATCAGTTCATGATATCGTCAACTGGTAGGATCACTCAAATGGAAGCATAGAACATAGAATTGCACAGTATAGCAGCAGGCCCTTCGGCTCATCAAGTCGGTGCCGATCATTATGCCATGAAAAACGAATCTCATGTGTCTGCACATGGTCTATGTTCCTCTGTTCTCTGGGTGATGGAACACAACTCGGCACTGCACAGGAAGAAGGAAGTTTAAATTGCTGCCTGAACCGAGAATTCTATATGCCGCCTATTTCCACCCTCCTCTCTGTGACTTCTCAGTTTGGGATTGCAGCAACATTAACTGATGTTAATGTCATGGTTTACATTAAATACAACAAATTGTTTCACAGTTTAACCTGCGAGTTGTGTCCAGATTTTAACCAATCTATATCATGGGATTTGTTCTTGACGCCGATGCTTTTGGAGCAAGTGCCTGTGATATTATTTGTAACATTTTCATGCGTAGTTGCAACAGAATTAAAGTACATTTTGTCTGATTTACTTCTCATTTAGGAACACGCAGAAAACTGAAAGAGTGCAATCAGCGCAATGAGCAGGTAGGCCACTGGCAGCAACTATTTAAGCTGTTTGGGCTGGCATTTCCAAAAAGCGATCTCTTTACCATTGTGTCAATTCCCTGCATGTTTGCAAGTCTAAAAAGGTATGTTAAAATTAGATAACATTTGACGGTATAATAATGTCATTTAGTGCAGACGACAGGTTGCAAAGGACCGGTTGGGTCAAAAGTTAAAAACATCAGCAACATTATTTTGAATATAGTTAATAGTTTGAGAGGACCACAATAATTACTTGAGGTTAAAGGACTAAGGGACTTAACGAGACAGTAAGGCGAAAAATTACCAAGGTTTTTGATATAGAATGTAATCAAAGGTATGATCTGTTGGACAGAATGACATGTTTCAGTGATGGGAACTTAAGCAAAATATATTGATGAATGAGGGAGTAGAATTAGGAGACGGCCGGCAAGCATTGAGAAAGAAAACCTTCATCTCAACGGTGAAAGGATAAAGAGAATCTATAGTCATGGACGAGGCAAAAAATACAGAAAACCATTCTATTCCTCAAGTAATACAGAATTAAATGATTAAATTGAAACTAAAAAAGTAAATCTTCAATAACAGTCAGTTATTGATGATGAAAAAGTCAGTTGGCCGAATTAGAAATGATGTGACAGAACCGGATCCTAATGCGAAAACTTGAAGATTAAGGTAATCTGGAAAGAGTTGAACATTCAGGACGTTAATACTGCATCTTAAGAATGAATGGAGTCAAATCTTGTAATACCGTCTACAATTGCAAGTAAGAAACTAATAGTTAAACCTGCGCTATTTACAGAACAAAAGCGACATGGGATTCATTTTGGAAGGTCGATTTGAATGTAGAATACAGGGTTAAAGACACGATTCTTGACAGTGTAGAGGAACAGAGGGACCTTTGGCTCCATGTTCATAGATCCGTCAAAGTTGCCACCCAAGTTGATAGGGTTGTTAAGAAAACATATGGTGTGTTGGCTTTCATTAGCAGGGGCATTGAGTTTAAGACCCGCGAGGTTATGTTACAGCTCTATAGAACTCTGGTTAGAACACTGTTGGAATACTGCGTCCACTTCTGGTCGACTCATGATAGGAAGGCTGTGGAAGCTTTATAGATAGTGCAGAGGAGATTTACAAGGCTGCTGCCTGGAATGGAGAGCATGTCTTATGAAGAAAGTTTGAAGGAGCTAAGGCTTTTCTCATGGGAGCGAAGAAGGGTGAGAGGTGACTTGATAGAGGTGTACAAGATGATGAGAGGCATAGATAGAGTGAATAGTCAGAGATTTTTCTCGAAGGGCGGAACAAGGGGGTATAATTTTAAGATGAATGGAGGAAGGTTTAGGGGAGATGTCAAAGGTCGGTTATTTACACAGTGGTAGTAGTCAGATAAATAGAGGACATTTTAGCGACTCTTGGATAGGCACATCGATTACAGTAAATGAAGAGTACGTAGTTAGTTGATCCTTGAGAAGGATAAAAGGTCAACACAACATCAAGGGCCGAAGAGCCTGTACTGTGTTGTACTGTTCTATGTTCTATTTTACATTGCCAATAATTGACACAGATACTGCAAAATGCATTGGCTTATTTTTCGCGCAAAAACAGACAAAATGTTGGCAAATCAACTGCGGAACAATGAATGAGCAGGAAACGTGATATTTCACAGCCATTTGTTCACTTCACTTATTGTTACCCAACAAAGCAGAAGCTGCATTTCAGAGTGTCAGACTTCAACCCAAATATTGCTGTTTACAGACGAAACAATGAATGACAGAGAATAACAAGGTTTACACAGATTTGGATATCACAGGCTCGGGGAGAAGCCTGTGAAGGAAGTTAATGCAAGTTAAACTCAGGTGCGGCTGATATTTTTAAAATCCAACTAAAGAAAAATAACATGTAATAAAAGTTAATGCAATGCAAACTGACATTTCATGTTTGAATATATTAAAGTGCATTAAACCTTGGAATCCAATAAATTAATTACTAGATGATTTGGTAGCATTTGAAATAGTCATTTTAAGAAAGAACTCACAAATAGACTTTTTTTTGACTGGAGGAATGTCTGTAGCAAGGCCCATTAAGGTCAATGCTTTTAGACCCAATGTTTATCAAATAGAATACAGAGATGATGGAAGATGGAGAAGGTACAGTTCACTTCAGAAAATGGTTTATTCAAGCATTTTAGGTGGAAGAATAATGAGCGAAGAACACAACTTCACACAAAACTTACAGGTACGCTTGCACTGCAGGTTACCAATTTCCCTGAAATATTGCTCCGGTCGTTACTGTAAAGAAGACAGCCAAACGTGCACAGTGCTCCAGAGTACATCAAAGCTGTGTAAACACCGCAAGAATTCTTTAAACTTCAACAAAATCCATAATAGGAAGAAAGATTATGAACTAAACAGTTTGATTTCGAAGACTGAATTCAACCCATATCACGTCCAGAACATTAAGAGGTTGTTAATAATACGTTAATAGATCGGGAGAAACAGATATTAAGAAAAAGAAAACAGCTTCTGAAATCACCAATCATCACTAAATTGTAAAGACATCCGATATTGTACTGCTTGTTTAAAAAAAAATCAAGGAATATTGGCGCCATTAGATAAACAACCAATTATTATTCATCCTACTTCCGATAGTTATTTCAGGCAACAGCCTTAATGTGTTGAATACACTAGAACGGACATAAACTAGAACGGACATGTGCAGGCAATTAAAAAAAAACTCTTTCTGGTGTTTGTCGTTCTCCTCTTGTGTTCCGAACGTGAGCTTTGCCCCATTTGTTCAATTAGGCCCGCGCTCCATCCGTAAGGTGCAGGAGAAATGACACTTCCTGCGAAAGATGGGATCCCAGATTTCGCCCAAAGTTGCGTTCTGCATTGCTATTGTTTCTAATGGAAATTCAATCTGCAGTGAAAAATGTGTATTGGAAATTCACTTATATGATCTTAAGAAGATTTTGTTTCTCCCAGCCAACAGTAGAAAACACAGAAATTGATACCCTTTATATAAAAGTAAGGGTAAAAGGAAATTATGCTATGATGCCTTTGATGATGTAGATAGGACAAAATATACTTTAGTACACGGGTAACCTTCGATCGGATCGCAAAGATTTCAAATAAGCAGCAGGATGAAATGATTAAATTCTTGGTTTTTCCATCTCTTGATCTGCAATACATTATTCACAAATTTCGAGAAAGCAGTTATAATGGTAATCTTCTAAAGAGACTGTCAATTCCAGGGCAAAATTGCAGTGACTTGGAGAAGGGATAAGTCAGTTGGAGTAATTGGTTGTACTTTCAGAGCACCAACATTCTTCATCATTCTTGACTGTGAAAATATTTCATTGTTTTGGTAGCTTTATCAACGAAAACATTAACGTCTGTGATACTCTGACCACTTTGAATATAAACCACTTAAACAGATTTTTGAATAGTCGTTTAAAACAGATCCTCATAATAAAAAGTTTTGTTTTTCAGATCAAACCAGAGAAATCTGACAGTTAAGGTGCATACACCAATCCGCATAGACCTGGCATTTATACACCTTAAGGTGCATTTATACACCTTTATACACCTATCGGATTGAGTGCACAATGAATGTTGATAATAGCGTGCGTTTTATGAATAGTTTTAAGAAGACAGCAGGGCTGAATATCCCCTTCTTTATTCGGACAGCAATATACTTTAATGTTATGATATATTTGTGTACTGTAAGAAACTTGATATTCATTTCCTTCAGAATTTTCTCAGTAATTACACTGTAATGCCATGTTGATATATATATATATATATGAACAACAGAAATGTAAATCAAACGCATGTAAAGCAATATGAATGGATTATGAAGATCCTTGATCTTATTTACTGAATGACATACAATCAAATCATTACAGCTGAATTCATAATTATTCCAACACTTCATTCAACTTTATTTCCAACAGCATTACATGGGTATTGATTCATGGGCTATAAATTGTACTACAAATTTTGACATTTTGATTATGACTTTCCAAGTTTGATTTAACTCATTCAAGTTTATATATCAAGTTCACGTTTTCATACGATACAAAACATTAAACAGGTGACTCAGCAGGCAAAGACTCGCTGGTGCACTTCTGTGGACTCAAAGCTTTACATATCCATTGATACATAGCGCATTGTTCATTGCAGGCAGAAAGAATATGTGCACATACAATGCACAAATGAACAAAGTATTGGAAGATTTTGTTGGCCGATTTCTCAGAGATTTCAAATAAACCTGTTGGACTATAACCTGGTGTTGTGCGATTTTTCGATTTCAGTTCGTACCAATCTGCCTGGATTCGCAGTTTTTGAAGCCTAACTGTTAACTGTCATTCAATATTTGTGGTTGGCATAGCAATTCCATGACAACATCTACACCAGTCCGTGAACAATTGACGACTAATCAGCACTCCTCTCATCCGGTATAAATGTTGGTTTTCCCCTTGAAGTGGCATTCTTGCAAATAGTTCTGATGAGTGCAAGATGAAAATCTGTGGCAGAAAATGCCTTTTTTTCCCCTGCGAAGCTTTCAAGCCTTGTCACCTGCCACATTAGTAACTGCACCCCTCTCACATCTTTAAGGAAATCAATTAAATGGTGACACTTTACTCTCAAGCAGATGTAACTGTTCTCTATCAGTGTTTGCAGTCGAACAGTCAGCCTCTTGTCACGAGTTTCACCAGGACACGTTTTAAAAAAAGAATTCAAATTAACCGTCGTATGGTTCCACTGTCCACCTTGATAACAGAAATGGCATCTTGGTTCCCTCCAAACAAACACAATCTGGGCTGTATCGTTTTCCTACCCTGAAAAATGCTGTAGATTTCACGTTACGAGTTTCATTAATACAGCCAGAATTATTTTCTTTATCAAGCTTCATAATCTTCCAAATTTGTGAAAGTTTCCAACTTTGGCTTGTTTCTGATACACTTATGAGTCAATAAATAATGTCAACCACAATGGCCTTTCATCTCTTTTACAAACTATATGTTGTTCAAGATGAAGCAGGAGCTAATTATGGCACAACACCTTTCAATGAGTCAATCAAAAACACATTGCATAAGTTCTCAATGCCTTATAACGGCCATTGGTCTATGATAATATTGCGAAATTTAAAAGGTCAGCCATTTTAGAAAGGCACAAAATACGTGTCTGTCCTCTTTTTAATATACAGGATACAGTATATCCCGTTGACGATAACAAAAGTTTGTAACGTCATTAGCTGGTAAAGCGATTATAAAGAAACAGAATTGGAATAAAATCCATTGCAGTCAATCATAAAAGTTTCAAGTTATGACTAAAAAAAAGTTTGCTTTTGACTCTGCATTATCAGTGCATCATACAGGTTGGTTTATCGTTTGATCTGATCGTGACCACGTCATCCATGGCATTACTGCCCTCTCACAACTTCTGAATTTATGATAGCGTCTCAACTGACTAACACATTATGAAATGATGAAGAAATTGCATGTTTTGAGTAGCATGTTGTACCATGCAATTTTAATTTTCGTTAAACACATTCCTGGAACTGTCATCCTGGATATGTCATCGCACTGCAAGGTTGAAAGATTAAAGGTGTGTGTTCGAAATTGATTATCATTTGTGCACCAGGTTCGCTTCCAGCTTTAGGCCGATTTCCGACGCATTGCCCAGTTCATAGAAGGCATGGTGGCTCAGTGATTAGCGTAGACTGGTGCTTCACAGCGCCACAGATTCGGGCTCGATTCTGGCCTCAGGCGACAGTCTGTGTGGAGTTTGAACATTTTCCCCCTGTCTGCGTGGGTTTGCTCCGGTTTCGTCCCGCACCCCAAAGATGTGCAGGTTAGGTGAATTGGTCCATGCAACAGTTCTCCATATTATTCAGGTCAGGGTAGGTTAGGTAGGTAGAGCAGTGGGTTACTCTTTGGAGAGTCGGTTTTGACTTGCTGGACTGATCGGCCTGTTTCTACAGTGTAGGGATTCTAATTGTAACCATTCTTAGAAAATCAGGTCCAAATTCCTCAGTGGTGAATTCACAGCAGGTCATTTTCCTTATTTAGTACCAACACAGCTTTGTGAAAAACGGGAGTGTTTTGGAGAAGAGCAATAAACACTAGATGGAATTTTGCGTGAGCGGTAATAATTCACAACAAGAACTTGTTTGTCAGAAAATTTAATGTGTCACAAATACATCAAGAAGGTTGCAAAATTAATTTGTTCCTTATATGCAGCAACAGTACAACATCACAAGGAAATAACAGTACAACATCACAAGGAAATAAAAGCCAGCGAAAAAACTACCTTGATTAAAGGCCCTACAGATGTCACAATAAAGCCTAACATTGACTTAATTGCAGTGAAATGCATTGAGACATCTGAAAAGAAGTTTTTTTTATGAAGTGTCATCACATTCAAGGCTATGTGCTTAGTGTTGATTCATTTTCATATTGAAGGTATCTTTCTCCATGGAAGTGCAAGCAATTCTCACCAGTACTTTTTCCTAGTTAGAGGGACATCCTTATGATGAGGGTCAAACATATTTTTAATCACTTGATTTTAGAAGATTGAGAGATGATCAAATTAAAATATGTACACATCATGACGCTGAGAAAATGTTTTATTTTCTTTCCTCCTGTTTTATTTCATTTCCTCCTAGTTGGAAAATCTGCAACAAGACAATGTTAGTTTATGGTTTTGACCATTTATGAATGTGTTAAGAAGAAATGATTCCTCTTTCCAACAGTCTTTTCCCAGGGGTCGGGGAGTCCAGAACTAGAGGGCATAGGTTTAGGATGAGAGGGGAAAGATATAAAAGAGACCCAAGGGGCAACTTTTTCACACAGAGGGTGGTACGTGGATGGAATGAGCTGCCAGAGGTTGTGGTGGAGGCTGGTACAATTGCAACACTTAAGAGGCATTTGGTTGGGTATATGAATAGGAAGGGTTTGAAGGGATATGGGCCGGGTGCTGGCAGGTGGGAATAGATTGGGTTGGGATATCTGGTCGGCATGGACGGGTTGGACCAAAGGGTCTGTTTCCATGCTGTACATCTCACATAAAAGATTAATATGTAAAGTTGTACATCTCTATGATTCTATGACTCTCAGTTGCCCAAATGTACCAAACTACCTCGCTATGTTTAAGTGATTGCACACAGAAGATTTTATCTTTTCCAAGAAAATCACTATTTATGGCAATGACATGGTTTCAATCATGTCAACAAAGTATCTTGAATTATTAACTGATAATGGCAACATAGCCCCAATGGATCAGAGTGCTTCTCTCTCATTATGGAGAGACAATTAGTGGTGGTTTAACCTGAGGTGCACCGTGCCTCATATGAGAGGTAAGATTGAGAAATTGGGACCTCTCTCACTTACACTTTACTCCATTTCATAATTCCCATATACGTGCCAACGAGGAGACAAAGAAACAAGGGAAGACTCTAACATTCGGACTATGAAAAGAATTAAGAACTCACTGAATCAGAGGAGTCAGCTCTATCAGATCAGTTGTGTATAGTTGTGGGAAATAGGAAAGATGTCAATGCACTGGAGAGAGTGCAGAAGTGATTTAAAGAATGGTTCCAGAAATGAGAAGTTTCATAAAGATTGAAGATGTTGGGATTATTCTCTGAGAAAAGAAGAAGAGGAAATTTGATAGAGCCTTTAAAAATTATGAGCATGTTGGATAGAGAATATAGGAAGAAACTGTTTTCACTCAAAATAAATAAAAGCGAGAGGGCACAGATTTAAAGTGATGTCCAAATGAAGCAAGAGCAATGTGAGAAATCCATTTTTTTCACACAGCAAGTTGTTAGCATATGGAATGCACACTCCATGGATGTAGTGAAGCAGGTTCAAACAAAGCTTGCAAAAGAACATTGGATGGTTACTTGGATAGAAATGTATGAAGGGATATTAGGAAATGGAGGAGATTGGCATTGCATAATAGAATTGATGCAGGGATCATGGATCAAATGGCCGCCATTGCAATGCAACAATTCTGTGATTTGCAACCCATTTTCTGAATTAATTAATCTTTGTCCAATTGGTGTATAATTTTAATGTAGATTGAGGTTCCCAATACCTTCCCCACCACTGGGTGAAACTGACTGTCCTGTATTTTCTGTGTTTACGCTACTTCAACAGAGATGTGAATTAGAGAAGCTATTTTCTGCTTCATTTCCTATAACAAAGTAGGATTAGAAGTTGGTCATTAATGTCTTTGAAATTGTTGCTGGAAGCTCAATTTCATTTGATGCACTAATGCATGTTCATCCGACATCTCTGCAGCTCTCCTCACTGTTCGAACATTCTATTCCTCAACATGATTATTAGATTAGATTACATTACAGTGTGGAAACAGGCCCTTCGGCCCAACAAGTCCACACCGACCCGCCGAAGCGAAACCCACCCATACCCCTACATTTACCCCTTACCTAACACTACGGGCAATTTAGCATGGCCAATTCACCTGACCCTGCACATCTTTTGGACTGTGGGAGGAAACCGGAGCACCCGGAGGAAACCCACGCAGACACGGGGAGAACGTGCAAACTCCACACAGTCAGTCGCCTGAGGCGGGAATTGAACCCGGGTCTCAGGCGCTGTGAGGCAGCAGTGCTAACCACTGTGCCACCGTGCCGCCCATGAGTTCTTACCATTTCTGGAAGTGAGGTTTAAACTTCTCCAACAGAATAATTTCTCTAACAGCCTCATATTTCTTTTCTGTCTTTCATGCTCTCATCCATCTATGCAAGCTGTTCTGTTTAATTCTTTCAAACTCAATATAAGTCTGACCTGGTTCCATTTTTGCATTTTTGAACCGTTGTCTATATGCTTCTGGTACCAATTCATAGGCAGCTCAAATAGCCTTTTTTACTTCTTCATATCCTCCTAATACGTCCTCTGACAGCACTGCAAACACCTCAATAGCCCTGCCAACCAAAGTGGACTGAATTAACATTAGTCACACAGTGTCTGGCCAGTTTATCTGTGTAGGCAATTTCTCAGAGGAAATGAAAAAGGCTCCGACATCTTTCCCATCAAACTTTGGTAATGTTTGGACATATTTGGATCTACCAGGCTGTTGGTTCCGCTGAGTTTGCTCATCATCACTTCAGTCTGTTAGTTCTGTCATTTGAAATCTTTTGCTTCAGGTTCCAACTGTTCCAATTCAAACATTCTTTCCCATTCTTCTGCTTTTAACCATAATTCAGACTGTTTCAGTCCCCAACATTCTCTCTCTTTTTTCCCTTTCAAGTTCACTTTTTAACTCTATTTATGTCATTTGCAATTCAATATTTTCTAACTCCACTGTGCATGGCCGTTTCTCTGATAAACCCAACTGCTTGGTTAACTCTAATACAATTACAGCTTTCTTATTAATGATCTCAGACACGAGTCCCAAGTTTGTTTAGACATTAAAACATAGAAGATAGGAGCAGGAGGAGGCCATTCAGCCCTTCTAGCCTGCTTTACCATTATGATCATGGCTGATCCTTCAACTCAGTAGCATAACCCTGTTTTCTCCCCAGAACCTTTGTGCCCATTCACCCCAAGTGCTATATCTAGCTGCTTCTTGGATACATTCCATGTTTTGGTCTCAACTACTTCCTGTGGTAATTAATTCCACAGGCTCATCACTTTTTCAGTGAAGAAATGTCTCCTCATCTCCAACCTAAATGGTCCACCCCGAATCCTCAGACTGTAACCTCTGGTTCTGGATGCACCCACAATGGGGAACATCTCCCTGCATCTACCCTGTTTCGTCCTGTTAGAATTTTATAAGTCTCAATGAGATCCCTCCTCACTCATCTGAACTCAATTCTAACACAGTCTTGTCATACGTCAGTCCCCGCATTGCTGAAGTCAGCCTGTTAAATCTTCACTGCAATCCCTCAAGAGCAAGAGTATTCTTCCTCAGAGAAGGAGACCAAAAGTGCACACAACATTTGAGGTGTAGCTTCAATAAAGCCCTGTACAAGTGCAACAATGCAACAACATATCCTTGATCCTGTACTCATAGATCATAGAACATGGAACATTACAGCCCAGTATAGGCCCTTCAGCCCTCGATGTTGCACCAACCTGTGAAACCAATCTGAAGTCTATCTAACCTTCACTGCTCCCTTTTCATCCAAATGTCAATCAAAAGACCAATTAAATGCCCTTAAATTTGGTGAGTCTACTACTGTTGCAGGCAGGAGGTTCCACACCCCTACTACTCTCTGAGTAAAGAAATTACCCCTGACATTTGTCCTATATCTATCACCCCCTCAATTTAAAGCTATGTCCCCTTGTGCTAGCCATCACCATCCAAGGAAAAAGGCTCTCACTGTTCCACCCTATCTAGCCCTCTGATTGTCTTAAATGTCTCAATTAAGTCACCTAGCAACCTTCTTCTTTTGCATGAAAATAGCCTCAAGCCCTTCAGCCTTTCCTCATATGACTTTCTGTCCATACCAGGCAGCAATCTGGTATGGAGTGGGCGGCACGGTGGCACAGTGGTTAGCACTGCTTCCTCACAGCGCCAGAGATCCGGGTTCAATTCCCGCCTCAGGCGACTGACTGTGTGGAGTTTGCACGTTCTCCCCGTGTCTGCGTGGGTTTCCTCCGGGTGCTCTGGTTTCCTCCCACAGTCCAAAGATGTGCAGGTCAGGTGAATTGGCCATGCTAAATTGTCCGTAGTGTTAGGTAAGGGGTAAATGTAGGGGTGGGTTGAGCTTTGGCGGGTCGGTGTGGACTTGTTGGGCCGAAGGGCCTGTTTCCACACTATAAAGTAATCTAATCTAATCAACCAAGTGAATCTCCTATTAATCCTTTCCAAAGCTTCCACATACTTCCTATAATGCAGTGACCAGAACTGTTTGCAATACTCCAAGTGCAGCTGCACCAGAGTTTTGTGCAGCAGCAAAATGACCTCTTGGATCCAAAACTCAATCCCTCCACTAATAAAAGCTAACACACTGTATACCTTCTTAACAACCCGAACAAACTGGTTGGCAACTTTCAGGGATCTATGTACATGAAAACCGAGTTCTCTCTGTTCATCTATATTACCAAGAAATATAACATTAGCGCAGTATTCTGCATTCTTGTTTAGATTAGATTACCTAAAGTGTGGAAACAGGCCTGTCGTCCCGACAAGTCCACACCGACCCTCTGAAGAGTAACCCACCCAGACCCATTTTCCCCCTGACTAATGTACCTAGCACTATAGGCAATTTAACATGGCCAATTCACCTGGCCCGCACATCTTTGGACAGTGGGAGGAAACCCACACAGACATGGGGAGAATGTGCATATTCCACAGAGGCAATTGTCAGAGGCTGGAAACGAACCTGGGACCCTGGTGCTGTCAGGCTGCAGTGGTAACCACTGAGCCACCTTATCACGCAAACTGCTCCATCTTCCAAAGTGAATCACCTCACACTTTTCAACATTAAACTCCATTTGCCAGATCTCAGCCCGGCTCTCCAGCATATCTCTGTCCCTCTGTAACCTACAGCATCCTTCAACAACAGTGTCGTCTGCAGATTTACTAACCCATCTTTTTATGCCCTCATCCAGGTCATTTATAAAAATGACAAACAACAGTGGACCTAAGACAGATCCTTGCAGTACACCACTAGTAACTGACCTCCAGGATGAACATTTCCCATCAATCACCAACGTCTGTCTTCCTTCAGCTAGCCAAATTCTGCTGCAAACCACTAAATCACACTCAATCCCATGCCGTCCTATTTTGTGCAATAGCCTACCATGGGGAACCTTATCAAACACCTTACTGAAGTCCGTGTACACTACATCAACTGCTTGATCCTTATTCACTTGCTTGGTCACCTTCTCAAATAACTCAATAAGATTTGTGAAGCATAACCTACCCTTCACAAAACCGTGTTGACTATCCTTAATCAACTTATTCCTTTCCAGATGATTATAAATCCTATCTCTTATAACGTTTTCAACACTTTATCTGTAACTGAATTAAAGATCACTGGTCTAACAGGTTTATCTCTACACCCTTTCTTGAACAAGGGAACGATATTTCTATCCTCCAGTTTTCTGACACTATTCCTGTAGACAATGATGACATAAAGATCAAAGCCAAAAACTCTGCAATCTCTTCCCTGGCTTCCAAGAGAACCTTGGAAAAATCCCATCCGGTCCAGTGGACTTACGAATGTTTACACTTTATAGAATTGCTAACACCTACTCCTTGTGAACTTCAATCCCATCTAGTCTAGTCACCTGTATCTCCTCAACAAGATTGTCTTTTTTGAGTGTGAATACTGACAAAAAATATTCATGGAGTGCTTCTCCTGTCTCTTTTGACTGCACAACTTCCGACTACTGTTCTTGATTGGCCCTAATGTTACTCTAGTCATTCTTTCATTCCTGATAAACCTGGAGAAAGCCTTAGGGTTTTACTTGATTCTATCTGCCAACAACTTTTCATCTCCCCTCCTGCCTTTTCTGAACTCACTCTTTAGGTCTTTCCTGGCTAACTTGTAACTTGCAAGTGCCCTAACTGAGCCTTTATGTTTCTTCCTCTTGACAAGCGCTTCAACTTCAACTTCAACGGCTCCCTCGCTCAACAACTTCCTCCATGCCTGACAGGTATATACTTATCAAGGACATGCAGTAGCTGTTCCTTGAATAAGCTCCATATTTCAATTGTGCTCATCCCCTGCCGTTTCCTTCCCCATCCTCTACATCCTAAATCTTGCTGAATTGCATCATAATTGCTTTTCCCCCAGCTATAACTCTTGCCATGCAGTATATACCTACCCCTTTCCATCGCTGAAGTAAGCATAACCGAATTGTGGTCACTATCACCAAACTCCTCACATACCTCCAAATCTAACAACTGGCCGGATTCATTACCAAAAACCAAATCCAACATGGCCACCCCCCCTTGTTGGCCTGTCTACATACTGTGTCAGGAAATCCTCCTGCACACATTGGACAAAAATTGACCCATCGAAAGTACTTGAACTATAGAATTCCGAGTCAATATACGGAATGTTACTATTCCCCCATAAGAACTACCCTATCACGCTCGTTTCTCTTGAGAATCATCTTTGGTATCCTTTCCTTTACATCTCTGGAACTATTCACATGCCTACAGAAAACTCCCACCAGGGTATCCTCTCCTTTCCTGTGTTTATTTACAGTCCATACTACTTCAGTAGACAAGTCCTCATACATCTTTTCTGCCACAATAATGCTACCCTTGACTAACGAAGCCACACCACCACCTCTTTTACCATTTTCTCCATTTTTACTGAAACATCTAAATCCTGGAACCTGCAACAAACTACTTCAGTAGACAAGTCCTCAAACATCTTTTCTGCCACAATAATGCTATCCTTGACCAACAAAGCCACACCACCACCTCTTTTACCATTTTCTCCGTTTTTACTGAAACATCTAAATCCTGGAACCTGCAACAACCATTCCTATCCTTGCTCTATCCATGTCTCCAAAATGGCCACAGCATCGAAATCCCAGGCACCAACCCATGCTGGAAGTTCAGCCACATTTTTCCAGATGCTCCTGACGTTGACGTAGAAACACTTCAAACCAGCATCTTGCTTGCCATTGCCCGCTTGTGACCTTGAAATCATATTTCCGACCTCACTACTCTCAATCTCCTGTATACTAGAACTACAATTTAGCTTCCCATCACCGTGCTGAATTAGTTTAAACCCTTCCAAGAAGCATTAGCAAATTTCACCCCAGGGTATTGGTACCCCACTGGTTCATCTTCCACCCTAGCTCCCTGAATTTCTGCCTTAAATCCCTATCTCTTTTCCTACCTATGTGGACCATGATTTGGGGCTGCTCCCCCTCCCCCTCCTCCTCAAGGATCCCGAAAACACAATCAGAGATATCACAAACTTTGGCACCTGGGAGGCAACACACAAACTTTGAGTCTCTCTCATCCCACAGAACCTCCTAACTGTCCCCCTAACAATGGAGTTCCCAATGACTAATGCTCTGCTCCTCTTCTCCCTTCCCTTCTGAACAACAGGGACAGAATCTGTGCCAGATACATGTGCCCCATTGCTTAACCTGGTAAGTCCACCTCCCCAGACAGTTTCCAAAACAGTATACTTATTGTTGAGGGGAATGGCTGCAGGGGATGCTTGAAATGCCTGCCTCCATTTCCATCCCCTGATGATAACCCATCTACCTTCTTCTTGTACCTGAGGTGTGACTATCTCCCTGTAACATCTCTCAATAACCCCCTCCACCTCCCAAATAATCTGACGTTCATCCGGCTCCAGCTCCAGCTCCCTAACGCAGTTTTCAAGGAGCTGGAGTTGGATGTACTTCCCACAGATGCAGTCAGCAGCGACATAGTGGTGACCCTCCGCCCCCCCTCCCCCCCCCCCCCCCCCCCCACGGTCCCACGGCAACACTCTCCTCTCCCAATTTATAGTCATTCAGGTAGTAATCTAGCTTCTTGTTTTTGCTTCCAAAATGAATAACCTCATATTTATCATAATTTTACTGCATCTGCCATTGATTTGCCCTCTCTCCCAACCTGTCCCAGATCTTTGTGAAGGATCTCTGCATCCTCGTTTCACCCTCCCACCCAAGTTGATATCATCTGCAAACTTTGAGATGTTGAATTTGTTCCCTCACCCAATCATTAATATTTATTGTGAACAGCTTGGGTCCTAGCACTGATCACTGTGGCATCCCACTAATTATTGCCTGCCAATTTGAAAATGACCCATTAATTCCTCCTCCTTGTTTCCTCTCTGCCAACTAATTTTCTATCCATTTCAAAACACTATCCCCAATCCCATGTGATATAATCTTGCATTAGCTACCCTCCAATCTGCAAGGACTCTTCCTATAGAATCCTGGAAGATGACCACTAATGCATCCACTATTTCTAGAGCCACTTCCTTAAATACTCTGGGATGGGGTTATCAGCCCCTGGGGATTTATTCACCTTCAATCTCCTCAATTTGCCCAGCACCATTTTTCTCAGTTCTTTGCTCTCACTAAATCTTGTAATCTCCTACATTTCTGGTATCTTATTTGTGTCCTCTTTGTGAAGGCAGAATCAGAACATGTATTCGGTTGCTCAGCCATTTTATACACTCCCCCGTTTCTATCTGTGAGGGACCTAGATTTGTCTTCAGCAATCTCTTTTGTATCAAAAATCTCGAGAAACTCTGAGCGCCAGTCTTCATATTTCCTGCAAGCTTACTTTTGTACTGTACTTTCCCTTTCTTAATCAATCTCTGAGTCCTTCTTTGATGAATTCTAATGTGCTCCCAATCCTCTGACTTATTATGTTACTTTGCAAATCTATATGCTTCTTCCTTGGATCAGACACTATCTCTAATTTCCTTTGCAATCCATGGATTGGCCCTCTTACCCATTTAGCTTTTGTGCTGTCCAGGAATAAACAATTGTTGCATTTCTCCCATGCATTCCTTGAATGTTTGCCATTGCCTATCCTGTCATCCCTTCAACTAACTCTCCCCAATGTATCAAGGCCAACTCATGCCTCATATCTCCATAGCTTCCTTTATTAAGATTCAGCATCCTAGTCTCTGAATCAACAACCTCACTCTCCATCTTGATAAAAATTCTAGCGTTTTATGGTCGCTCATCCCCAATGGTCTCACACAGTTAGATTAGCAACGATTCCCTTCTGATTACACAGTACCCAGGTTCAGATGTCCTGCTCTCTAGTTGGTTCTTGTACATATAGGGCAAGGAAACCATCCCATAATCATTCCAGGAATTCTCCCTCTACAGCTCTGTGGCTAATTTGATTTGCCTGATCTATGTGCAGAGTAAAATCACCCATGATCACTGATATTCCCTTATCACATGCCTCTCAAACTTCCTGTTCAATGTCATTCCCAACATCAACACTGCAGTTTGGGTGGGGGGGGGGGTAAAGATCTTTTTAAGCCTGCTGGGACCTTTCGTACCCAAAATCTGTTCACATCTGTCCAACTCCCAGATGACAAACTGAAACCTGTTATAAAGCAGACGTTGATTCCCCCGACAACTGAATCCAAAACACCGAGAGAGGAGCACATAATTTGTAAAAAGAGAGTGAAAATGGTTAACCTGTTTTTCAGCAACTTCTAATGGTTAAACAAAATAAATCCCTGAAAGTCACTTTAACATCAACAGGTAGCAATTTACTCAGTTTACATAAATATTGAACGTGTTGACTAAACTTTTAACAAACCGAATAAATCCCTTCTAACTACAAACCATTCCTGAATATAACAATATTCTAATGGTATGCAATTCCAATAATCATAAATCCAACTCATATAACAAAAAATAGAATTTAGTCTCTCAAAATTACAGTCAGGTTACGTGTCTTCCAGAATGTTCTGTGTCTTGTCCGTCTATTCTTCTGTCAGGAATGCCTTCGCTGTCATTTGTACCATTGTTAATTAGAAGGTGCTTTCTCGAATGCATAAAGGAGACCATGAGAGACAACAATTCTCTCTCAAGAGCTGGGGGTTAGGCTGTCTGACTGCCCCTTTCTTTTATACTTGTGATGAAATATTAATATTTCTTATAATAGGATTGGTCCTATGTTGTCATAAGCCACCAGGTTTAAGTTTAATAGGATTTTGGTATTGAAGTACTTGGTTCAAATTAATTGACTAAATTCAAAAGTCTTGGTTAAAAACTGCTACTTCGCCTGCGAACTGTATGGTCTATTAAAGCAAATGTTTCAATCTGGGTTCTCTGTGTACTTACAGAATTTCTAGCTGCTGTTCACAGACATCTATTGTAAATCTCTAAGCAAAGAAAAAAACACCATCTTTTAGAGGGATGTGCAATTCCTCTCCCCCACCCCACACCAACACTTGTCAAATATCAACTTCAAAACAATATGAACAATGGAAATTAGAAGCTCGGGTAGGTCAATCAATCTCTCTAGCCTGCACTGTCATTCAGAAGGTTTAACAAAATGACTGATGTGTGAAGGCAGTCCATTTGGGAGACCAAATCCAGAAGGTTAAACAAACAAGGTCTGACTGCAACCTCAAATCTACATTCAAACAGCACTCCAATAACCTTCCATTTCCTTGTTCTAGCAGAATCTAACAATTCATGACTTTAAAATATTCAAGAAACTTGCTTCTGCTACCTTTTGAGGAACAGTGGTCCAAAGATTCATAAATGCCGGAGATTAAAAGGTCCATCATTTTTCAAATGGTCGCCCTCTGATTTTTTAAACTATGATTCTTTATTCTATGTTTTCCTGTTACATGAACAAACTTTACCCTGTCAAGGCTTCTTAAGATTTCATGTGATTAAATCAAACAGCCAGTTCTTTTTTGCTGCTGTCCAATCTTCTCCCACAAGACATACAGAATTTGTCATAATCATTTTTTTTTGCCTCTACCGAGCTAATTCACAGTTTATAACTTTCCAAGCAGCCTTTCAAAAGACTTCATTTTTATAGCTGAGCACTTGTAAGTTTTTGATAGGTTGGTCAAAAAATGCATTCACGTCAATACAAAACTACAAAATTTTTTTTATACATTAGATTGCTGTCTGAAAATAATACACATATGCATTGAAAGCATTGCTTCAGCATATATCAATGCACTTCCTTCAAATGTGAATTGATTTCTTTCCGTAATTTCATTCTCACTTCAATAAAGAATCACTTTATATTTTCATTATTCAGAGACATTCAAGAGTCATGTAATCTTTTCCTGTAATATCATGTTACAATGAGATTGCAACTCCAGTAATTGGAGATCAAAGATGGAGCATTGGTCTGCGCTGTCTGGGCAGAGTGCCACTCCACATGGAATGTACATTAAGAATAAAATTTGAAGAACAAACTGCCAATTATTAACTTAAGCAAATTAACTAAGCCTTAGCTTTCTGGATTTGGAAAAATCAACAGGAATATTCTCACAGCAAGGGAACAAGCAGGATTTAAACAAGAGCCACAATGAAAGCAAAATGAAATATCAACTTATGCCAGAAAAGACAGTGAAACATAAACAAATTAAGGACAATTAACCAATAGAAACGTTGAGAACATTTGCCACAGCAAATCCAATAATTTCTCGGTTAAAATGTAATGACTGGAGAAAGAAAATGAAAATATCAGTATAATATATTGGGCACTGTGTTATTAGTGCAAGCGGAATTATGATGACTATCTGACAGTATACAACCACATAAAAATACTCAATAATTATTTCAATGATTAATATGCTAAACGTTGTACAGATTTAAAAGGAATAGGGAGATCTTTTACAGTTGGAAATAATTGAGTTGTGATTTTTAGTGGTAACTGTGGCAATAATTTCATTGCTGAAAACAAGCGAATCCAGGTGCCATTACTGAAAGGGAAGAAATTAATCTACAGTTTTGCAAAATTGCAATGGATTTATATGAGGAAAATAACAACGTAAAGTTGTTAAGAAACATAAACATCCCTGTAATACAATCTGTGTATCTATCTTTCAAGCATTTTTTATTTTGCCCCATTTAGTGGCTGCTTTTCACTGCTTCATATACTGGACTGATTTCTTGGTGTTTGAGTTTTGATGAAGTCTGGAATCATTGAACTTTAAAGCGATGTAAAGCTTGCTGTCTGTCATGCTCTGCTTTGTCTGAAAACACAACATTGAGATGAAATTAGCACTCAAGTAAATCATTCTTGATGAAAATTTCACAAAGAAATTTTCAATATCATCTCAAAATCAAGTCATGACGGTGATTATTTACACAAGTGTCTCAGGTAGAAAAGATAGTGAAGATTGCGATTCAGTGTGCTTTCTTTTATTGGTCAGAGCACTGAGTATAGACATTGGGAGGTCATCTTGCAGCCGTACAATACATTGATTAGGACACTTTTGGAATATTCTGTGCAATTCTGGTCTCCCTCCTACAGGAAGGATGTTGTGAAAGTTGCAAGGGTTAAGAAAAGATTTCCAAGGATGTTGCCAGTGTTGGAGGATTTGAGCTGCAGGGAGAGGCTAAATAGGCTAGGGCTGAATTCCCTGGAGTGTCCGAGGCTGAGGGGTGACCTTATCGAGGTTTATAAAATCACGAGGGGCATATTTAGGATAAATAGACATGGTATTTTCCCTGGGTTGGCTGAATCTAGAACTAGATGGCAAACATTTAAGTTGAGAGGCGAAAGATGTAAAAGTGACCTTAGGGGCATTTTGTTTCACGCAAGGATGGTGTATGCATCGAATGGGCTGCCAGAAAAAGTGGTGGAGGTTCATCCAATTAAACCATTTAAACGGTATCTGGTTTAGAGGGATATGGGTCAAGTACTGGCAAATGGAACTAGATCTTTTTACGATATCTGGTCGGCTTGGATGAGTAGGCCGAAGGATCTGTTTCTGTGCTATACATCTCTATGACTTTAAACGACCTGAAATGTACCTCTGTATACATTGTGATTTCTTCCTGTTGTTTAGGGACTATACCTCAGACCAAACCAGATGAAGAGCAGCAAATGTCAGCTTATCCTCAGGCATCTCTCGTTTTCTCCAGAAAGTCAAGATTTCAGTTCTGAGATGTGACTTCCTGTTTTACTACATTCTGCTACAAATTGAGCATGCAGTGCAGTTTATTAAATGAAGCAAAATATAAATCTGTCTGTGTTTGTTAATAATAATAATAAAAATCGCAGGTCACATTGCTTTGTAGTAAAATTATAAGAGGCAATTACTTGAAATAAATTAGTTATGTCTTTCATTTGGAGGGGATATGGTGCAGGATTTGACTGAACGTGCCCTCATATTAACTTAATTAAATGAGCGCAATTAGAGAAAAGGAAGAACTGTACTTACCATTGATAATAGATAATTAATTTTAGAATCAACTTGCTCCCTTATGAATAAAGGAAAGTAATTATTTCAATAGGTCATTTCAGCAGTAATAAATAAAAGCACTGAAATCTGAAGTGCATTTCCAAAGAATTCACAAGGTACACTGAATGCCAGACAGCATGTTTTAAAGTAAATTATTGATGTTTTAAGTTAGAAAATCGGTCAACTATTTAAGGAAGAACATGTTCAGGTTAATGACAATGAAAAATGCAACAACCGGGGACACTTTTGTCTGAACAGGAAATCACAAAACTTCAGTGCTCTGAAAGATACTTTTGGTCATCTGTGAGGTATTTTTCAGCCATAAATAATTTTGTTTTGTCTTGTTCTGATCCACTGCTCAACAAACAATAAGACACAGGCTCAGCATTGCATCTGGATACCCGAGGACTTTATTCTGTTACCTACAAAAGTGACCAAACAGGTAGATGAGAGTAAACCGGTTGATGTGGTGTATATGGATTTCAGTAAGGTGTTTGATAAGGCTCCCCACAGTAGGCTATTATACAAAATGCGGAGGAATGGGATTGTGGGAAACATAGCAGTTTGGATCAGTAATTGGCTTGCTGAAAGAAAACAGAGGGTTGTAGTTGATGGCACATGTTCATCTTGGTGTCCAGTTACTAGCGGTGTACCGCAAGGGTCTGTGTTGGGTCCACTGCTGTTCATCATTTTTATTAATGACCTGGATGCGGGCTTAGAAGGGTGGGTTAGTAAATTTGCGGGCGATACTAATGTCTGTGGAGTTGTGGATAATGACAAAGGATGTAGTAGGTTGAAGAGAGACATAGGATGCAGACCTGGGCTGAGAGGTGGCAAATGGAGTTTAATGTGGACAAGTGTGAGGTGATACACTTTGGCCAGAGTAATCGGAATGCAATGTACTGGGCTAATGGTAGGATTCTGCGAGTGCAGATTATCAGAGAGATCTCGGTGTTCACGTACACAGATCCCTGAATTTTGCCACCCAGATTGACAGGGTTGTTAAGAAGGCATACAGTATTTTGGTCTTTATTGATAGAGGGATTAAGTTCTGGAACCAGGAGGTTATGCTGCAGCTGTACAAAGCTCTGGTACGGCCACACTTGGAGTATTGTGTACAGTTCTGGTCACCGCATTATAAGACGGATGTGGAAGCTTTGGAAAGGGTGCAGAGGAGATTGACTAGGATGTTTCTTAGTTTGGAAGGAATGTCTTTCAAAGAAAGGCTGAGGGCCTTGAGGCTGTTCTCGTTAGAGAGAAGAAGGTTAAGAGGTGACTTAATTGAGACATACAAGATAATCAGAGGGTTATATAGGGTGGACAGGGAGAGCCTTTTTCCAAGTATGGGGACGGCAAACACAAGGGGACACAACTTTAAAGTGAGTGGAAACAGTTATAAGACAGATGTCAGAGGTAGTTTCTTTACTCAGAGAGTAGTAAGGGTATGGAATGCTTTGCCTTCATCGGGAGTAGATTCGCCAAGTTTAAGTCCATTTAAGTCGTCATTGAAAAGACAAATGGACGTACATGAAATAGTGTAGGTGAGATGGGCTTCAGATTAGTATGACAGGGCGGCACAACATCGAGGGCCGAAGGGCCTGTACTGCGCTGTAATGTTCTATGTTCTACAACAGTGTAGCTGCGATATTTTACAGACAGATGTGAGTAAAGACTTTGTCCTGGTTTTCTGAAGACCACCAGGAAAGGAAGTTAATTTTTGCTGTACCTACCATAGAGAAGTGGGTGTATTCTACATGAGCTACAATTTTTCTGGGATGTGAGCCTCAGTGACAAGGTTAGCATTTGGTGCCAATTACTGCTTACCATTAACAATCCAATAGCAAACCAACTTCTTGGCTTACTGCTGCCCAGGTAATTTAGGTACATTGTTGTCAAGGAGGAAGTTCCAGGTTCTAGATGCGTTGAAAGATCAGGCTTTTTTTGCAATATTAGATTAGACTCCCTTCAGTGTGGAAACAGGGCATTTGGCCGAACATGTCTGCACCGACCCACCAAAACCAATCTCCCACTGGATAGTGCGCCGAACACTATGGGAAATTTAGCAATGCAAATCCACCTGACCTACACAGCTTTGTGATTGTGGAAGGAAACCGGCGGAAACTCAAGCAGACATGGGGAGAATGTGCAAACTCCACACAGAGAGTCACCCAAGGCTGGGATTGAACGCAGGTCCCTGGTATTGTGAGGCTGCCATGCGAACCACTCAGCCACGGTGCTGCCTATTTTAATGCATGGGTGTAGAATGAAGAATATTTTAAAAAGCAAATTCAAATTCACGACTGCAACTGAGACGATAAAGTTGCTGCATTAAAGACTCAAACAGCTCTGAAAATGTATTTAAAGAGATCAAATCTGCTGGACTGCATGCATTCAATTGCAGTCAAGAATCAAAAATTGTCATTTAATTGTGTCCTCAGCAGTCAGCAATAAAGACTTCAAGTTTTGCCCAACTTGATATCAGTTATTCCTGAATATGCCCTGGCTTCTTTTCAGTTGCCGCAGATAGGATGGTTCCTCTCACGTTTTATTGATTTTGCCAATTAACAACTCATCTATTTATTTTTCAAATAGCATTGTGTGGCAGCACATTGCAGTAGCAGAGAGGTAGCCTCCAGTAAAACTTGCCTAAGGAAGACAATTTGTTCAAGCTATCTGCATAATATATCTTGCAGAAAGTGAGGACTGAGATGCTGGAGAGTCGGAGTTGAAAATGGCGCTGGAAAAGGACAGCAGGTCAAGCAGCATCCGAGGACCAGGAGGGTCAATGGTTGAGACGTAAGGCCATTTTCATTCTTGATGAAGGGAACATGTCCAAAACACCTACTCCTCAGATGTTGCCTGACCTGCTAAGCTTTTCCAGTGCCACCCTTTTCGACTCTGCATAATATATTCAGTTCTTTGGTACAGGCAATCACCGAACTCAGCCTAATAGGTGCGTTAATTTTGAACAGTATAGAAATGAAGGTGAGATCAGTCATCTCTATTTGCACCGTGAAACCTATCATTCAAAATAGCCAATGCAATGTTGTGCCTGTTAGCAACGTGACAAAATTATTCAGCACATTGTCATTTGTTTAGTACGAAAGAAAAGAAAGATTGTCAGCTTCAAATCTATTGTTCATAGTTAAAAATATCAGCACAATTTAACTAATACAGGTTGCATGTTTATAAACATGTTTGACTATTTAAAATAGTTGCAACTGTTTGTTAATCTTGCTACCATTTTCTATTTTCTTTTTATTCAGCTGAAATTGTGATTTTGAGAGCCAATGAAATCTTCAAGACATGTCTTGACATATTTTGCATTTACATAGTGTTCCTAGTTTAAATTGTTCAACTTAACATCGAAATAAAAATAGACAGAATAAAAGAAATTTGTCTCACCACATCTTCATGCTGAGTTGGATTTATTGATTTTTTTCTCTTGTCCTCCTGAGAAATAAAATTAACATGAGTCAACAACAAAAAAGAGTGAGAATTGGACTCATTAGAAGCCAAAAGCAATTCGACTACTTTTTGGCAATTGTAAAAAGGGTACAACAGTTTCACAATGTAGCTTGAGACATTCCGCATAGATGCTTTGAATTTATGTCTTGAGGGTTGAAGCAATGGAAATTTCTTTCAGCAATGTATTTCACGATCACAATTCTGATCTACATCAATACAACTTAGCAAACTGAAACTGCAAATGTTCTTATTTTATATTTGATGTGAATCAGGGTATATGTTTGAAAAAGGTTTCACATAAAATAGTTGTTTAAATTGTACAGTTCAGAGATTCAGCTCCCAGTCATATTGATTTGAATGAGATTTCATTTCTGCTCATGCCTTTGGATTTAAAGAACAGAAAACCCTGGCTCGTCATCACAGTCAATATTAGAATTGCAAGTGCACGAAAGCACAGCCAACCACCATTGGAACACTGATTTTTCAGGCAAAATCTGTAACATTAATATAAATTCAAAATTAGAAATAGCACTATAAAGTGAAGATACGCAGGTTTAAATGTCATAAGGATCATTCTCAATTATGTTGCCGTGCAAAAATTATAAATATATCACATAAATGCTGTGCATTTCAATTTTGTTGTCTCTTTATTTAACTGATATGCAGCTGGAAACAAATATCTGGAATTTAAAGCAACAGGTATATGATAAAAGTGTCTCAAGTAATGACAAATTTAAAATTAATGGAAATAGAGCTAATTACAATAAGTGCTCAGTTCTCTAACCTATGTCGCAAAATGATATACTATTTGGTGGGAGTTTGATTGCATTGCATGCAAATCAAAGTCAGAAAAAATATAATGGAACCTGTTTTCAGATTTGCTTGAGTTGCTCGTGGAGGTAAAGTTCAGTTAAAATAATTATAATCTCTGCAGCTACGATCCAATCAGCTATGTATTAATGTTGAGTATGTAATCACATATGTGGCACTCTGATGATTGGGAAAATAAACAAAACTACCGGATGATTGAAGGTACATGGAAAACATAAATTCGATACTTTGCATTCTTTCTCAAGAATTAACATTGACCTTTCAGTCGTTTGTGAGTATTGAGTCTATATAAAAAAAGAAGTATGTGACCTATGTTAAATAGTTCTGGTAATGTTACATGTGAGAACTACATATCGGTTTCAAACAACACAAAGGAAGAAAACTTTAATCCATTAAATGGAGTCAAATTTTGACTTTCACATAATCACATAAAATAACTTCCATAACCAATTCCTACTTATTTTTCCATTCTGAAACATATATGAGCATTTAATGTACCACATATTATAAAATGTTACCTTTATTCGTAATGGTGTAGCTGGCATTTGCAGGAAATGAGCTTGAAACATGATATACTTGACACATGTAAACTGTACCACTTTGAACGGCCTCTTGTAATTCTAAGGAACTGATGACTTCATAAAGATCCTCAGTTTTTGCCTGCTGTTCATTCATAAATCCTGCCAAGATGTTTATACCAAGTAAGGTTAAAGGTTTTTGGGTAAAAGTCAGATGTCCTGCACTGGAGTCTGAGAGAAGCAGAAAAACGGTCTTCAGATGGCACAGAGACAATTTTCAAAGGAGCTGGTGAAGCTGAATGGAAAATAACACAAATTAGACAAACCGACTTTTCACCGTTGGTGGCACGGTGGCACAGTGGTTAGCACTGCTGCCTCACAGCGCCAGAGACCCGGGTTCAATTCCCGCCTCAGGAGTGTGGAGTTGGCACGTTCTCCCCGTGTCTGCGTGGGTTTCCTCTGGGTGCAAGTCAGGTGAATTGGCCATCCTAAATTGCCCGTAGTGTGAGGTAAGGGGTAAATGTAGGGGTATAGGTGGGTTGCGCTTCAGCGGGTCGGTGTGGACTTGTTGGGCTGAAGGGCCTGTTTCCACACTGTAATGTAATGTAATCTAATCTTCTGCAAAAATGTATTTTTAAGTGACCAAAACAACATACTTCCAGCACACCAGTTGCATTAATTACTGTTACGAACAGTGCATGAAAATGTCACATGTATCACATTAAAAAATCCTAAAATCCTTTCAATATACCTTCTGCACTTATAGAAAAATGAGTTTTCAGACTTTGTCCTGACTTAAAATAAAATTATGATAGGATCAAAATGCACCTTTCTTTACAAACACAATGATGAATTTGACCTCGATACCGGGAATTTAGCTAAAACCATCCAAGTGATGGGACTGACGATTTGGCTGTTCTCGTGAGCTAAGGGACGTCAAAAATGCATAATTTTGCAGATATTCATCTTGTCCCTCTGTGTTCAAATGCAAACCAAAATACATTAAAGTACCCCAATGAATTTCTCTGCAAAAGCTAATTGCAAAAAAAAAACAGAACCAACCCATGACCAAATGCAGCAAGAACTGGGTTTGGGCTTAAAAGTTGAAAGTAACATTCATGCAACACAAATGCCAGGCAAACACCATCTCCAAGAACAGACAATCTAACTATCACGTCTTGACATTTAGTGGAATCACTATCAGTGAATCAGCAACATTTTGGGGGTTACCACTGAGTAGAAACGGAACTGGGTGAGCCATATAAATTGAACCACGGGTTGGAGACTTGGAATACTACAGCAAGTAACTCAACTGCTGACTCCCCAAAGCCTGTCCAGCATTTACAAGCTACAAGTCGGGGGTGTGTTGGAATGCTTCCCACTTATCTGTATGCCTGCAGGTCCAGAAGCACTCAAGAAGTTTAACACCATCTGGTTAAAAAGCTGCCCACTTTATTGACACCACATTCAATCACTCCACCACAGACACTCAGTAGCAGCAGTGTGTACCATCAAGGTGTACTGCAGAAATTCAACAAGGATCCTGAGAAAATACCTACACAACCCACAATCACTAACATCTAGAAGGGCAAGGGCAGCAAGTATATGAGAACACCACCAGCTACAAGTCTCTCCCAAGCCACTCAACATCCTGACATGGAAACACATCACTGTTCCTTCACTGTCACTGGGTCAAAATCTTGTAATTTTTTTCCAAAATGGCATTTTGGGTTATTTCCAGCATATCGACTGCAGTGATTTTATGCAGCTCCCCACCACTTTGTCAAGAGCAACTAGGGACAGGCAATAAATGCTGGACTAGCCAGCAATGCCCATGTCCCAGAAGGGATTTTTTTAAATACAGAGAATCAGAAACTTAGTAATGTCACTGGTTTTCTACGGTTTCAATAATCTTGAACATATTTCATTTTAAATAAATGTAAATATTTCACACGATATGTCTCAATCCAGTAAACATTACTTGTTTTTCTCAGGAGCGACGTCTCTGTGTTTATCGGACACTTACCATACACAGTAAGTTGCACAGCAGTTTCTTTCGGAGTTCGCTGGTCGGACTTGACTGCACAGGTATATGTTCCAGCATCCTGGACAGTCACATTCAGAAGTTTAAGATAGGCTGCTCCTTTAACTATACGGAAGAACTTTCTGCTATCCTCCTGCAGAAAGGTCTTATCACCTTCTCTCCACCAGTAAGCGATAACATTTGAATGATCGACTTAGTCGGAGAAAGGACATAGCATGGCAGCTGTTGAACTCTCTGTGCCGTTATTTGTTTAAGGTCCGGATTCACTTTGGCCGAAATACCCCCAGCAGCTGCTGTCAACCAAGGACACACACCGAGATTAAACAAGAAAAACGGTCTGCAACACTCAAATAACATCATCATTCCAGGCTATTGATGCAACAGCAATTTACCATATTTTACTGTTCAACAAATTCTCCAATTTTTAAACTATTGTCCTAATTGAATGTCATATTTTCTTCCCACAAACCCACTAAATTAGTTCTGGGAATATTTGACTCGACAAAAGGACAACAATAATACAATGTATCCTTTTTACATCCGAACTAACCTTAAGTTCACATTGTTTCTTGATTATGAACAGCTAATACACAGCAAAAGAAATATGTACCTGCACACAAGATGCACAGCAGACAGACACTCCATAGTGAATGATACTTCGGCATACTGGCAGGAAAAATCTGAGACCATCAGTTGTGAGTGAGATCAGGAGAGACAAATGCTCTTAAGTGCTCTTCTCTAGCTCTAATTTAATCTTATACGTATGTGTGAGTCAATGAGCACATGACTATTTGTTAGCTGAAAAAAAACATGCCTTTTCAAATAAGATTCGCTGTTTTTGTAACTGGAAACCGCCACAAAAATTGATGACTTTAGAGATGGTACCGAAGGTATTCTGGAAGCTTTTGTCGGGACTTGCAAGTGTGGCTGAGGAATGATTGGCTGGGCTGATACATTTGCCACTGAAATTGGGATGCACAAAACTGAGATGGGCTGAGACATTATCGATGGGGAAGAGGTCCTTAGCCTTCAGGTTGAGGTCAGTGATTGATGATTATAGGTTTAAAGAGATTGACAGAAACACTTAACGGGGAGATGTTGAAACAGTTTAACCTAGAGTGTGGTAGCTATCTAGAATCTCTGGCCTGAAAGAATACGAAAGGCAGACAACTTTGACTCTTTTACAAGTTATTTCTGTTTGGATGTGCACTTGAAGTGCTGCAATCTGCAATGCTTTGCACTAAATCCTCCATAGTATGATGTGATTTGTTGGCTCCTTGTTTGGCTGGCACAGCCAATTGTTTGAGGTTTTCAGTATCGTACACATTTTAAAACAATTTTTTTAAGAAGCAACCCACTGTAATTGTAGCAATTTGATGGACAGGGAGGCAAAACTACTGCTAAACCCTGTATTGTAAGCAAAAATTCGGGGCACAATAATAAACCTCTCACTGCTGTATCGTAAATAACTGAGCAGCAATGTCAGATTAATCTGCTAAAATTCCATTTCTTGTTACTTTTTAAATCTCTAATTATCAGCATCATGTCTTTGACAGCATTTCCCTCAACCTATGTACAAGTTATTCTCAATGACTTTTCAACACCTTTTCAACACTAACAACAGAATGAAGGTATTTGCAACATTACGAAGGGCTACGAAAACACCAGATGGGTGTAAGCAACATTCCAGGAGTTATCAAATAACTGATATTGATCACAAATTTAAAATTGAGATGTGTGCTGAGTTAGTTATTTTAGTGTGTTAAAATAGAAATCTAATTTTTGTGATTTGTGACTTTATTTCTTTAATTGATGTGACATACAAGCTGATTATTGAATGATTTTTCCCCTAATTGTTCTGGAGCTTCGGCAACCTGCTTTCCAATGTTCCACATTCATTTTGTCAAGACAGTGTCCCATCATGAGGAAACAACATTGAGTATTTTCTGTCTCGAGCATCCATCAATTCCATGGCAGTACAAGGATTCTAGAACAATTATGAAGATGTAAATCAGAGATTGTTTCAATTTGTTGTGATCCATTCTTCACAGAGATGTTCAAAAGTGTGTTTACTGTGATATGAAGGTTTTCATTTTAATGCTATAACAGGTTCGCCATGAGTATATGTTATACATATTCATTCACTTGTCTTTGTGAATCCCTATTAATGACTATCTAAATTAGTTGCTTCCTTCTGAAGTGCTCTGATAACTTAAGAGAATATATTTGCTGATCAAATGTACTATTTTGTCCTGGACAATACTATCTCCAGAATTCTGCTGCAGCTGCTGTCATCCAGGTGATGGTAAGTGGAAATGTTCCATAAAGCTATGCAATTGTACTCCTTGGATAGAAGGTAGACACTCCTCAGTCATGATATGGATCACCCCACATTAGAATAGTAATCCTCTGAGTTGCTCCTGGATCCAAATTACCTATTCCCTTCCTAGCAGCGCATTGGATGGACCTGAACCACATTGACTGCACCATGGAGTCATAGAGTCATACAGACCCTTTGGTCCAACCAGTCCATGCTGAACGTAGTCCCTAACTAAACTGACCCTATCTGCCTGCTCCCAGCACATGTCCCTATATACCTTTCTTATTTAGGTACTTATCCAAATGTCTTTTAAACATTGTAATTGTACCCACACCACCACTTCCTCAGGAAGCTCATTCCACATGCGAATTACCCTTTGTGTAGAAAGTTTCTCCTCATGTCTTTTTTAAATCTCTCTCCTCTCATCTTAAAAATGTGCCTCTTAGTTTTCCTGCCTAGGGAAAAGACAACAATAATTAACTCCATCTAAACTCTCATTCTTTTACAAACTTTTACAAGGTCATTTCTCAACTGCCTATGCTCCAGTGAAAAAGGACCCAGCCTGTCCAGCCTTTCTTTACAAATTAAGCCTTCCATACTGGCAACAGTTCATTTCCGGTTTCTTAAGGCCACCTAATTGGGAGTAATAAATAATGTGATCAGTGATGCATATATTGAATTGAAAAAAATCGTGAATTGTACGAAATCATAGTCAGGAGAACAATTGCCAAGTATGTAAGCCAAGCCAAGATACTCTTCGAAATAAATCAAATTTAAATTCTCCAGCTGAGAATTAATATATGCGAGCTGTGTTTTATAGTCAACATATCTTCTACTACTGGAGGTCACGAGGACCGAATTAACTTGGCTTCAGCATTATGTCTGTGATGTGTGATCTTATTGGGTGTTGTAATGTTGCAGCAATGCGTGGCATTTCTGTAAATTGTTGAAATTTAAAATTTCTTTAAAGCTGTGGACTTTGAATCATAAATTTACTCCACTGTTAAAAGCATGGCGTCTCCTACTCCTGTCATGCGTGTGCTTTGTTGTTTTTCATCAAGCAATAAATGTGACAGGATTGAATGCAGAAATGTGGTTGCTGCTCTGTGGTCAGATCATTTCACAATCTGTGAGTGGAAAGAGAGGCAGCAACTCTGCAGTTCAATGATAAAATATGTGAATAATTGAAATCTAAAACATTTCAAAGCTTGGATGCTCAGTAAGAGTATTCGTAAATTAAACAAATTATGTTCATAAAGGAATCCATGTTTCATGTGTTGAGCTTAGCTGGAGAACATTTCAACTTGCCTATACACTCAGTTGAATGATACATGTTACACAATTCACTGGCATGTAGATGGCTCCAGGTTGCACATTTTGTCAGCAAAATGACAAATCAATCCACAGCTATCAGTTACCACAGATGTCAGATTACCTTGATGGAGTGACTTTAACTTCCGTGTGTGCCTGCATATCAGCATGCAGGGTATTTGTTAACTAATTAGAAATGCAAAAACTAGTTTCCAGTAAAAAATAAGTTTTTGTTATTTGAAGAATATTTGAAGAAATAATTGGTTTTCTGGTATCTAAGAAATACTTCTTTCACCAGGTTCACCTTTGGTGAATGCCCAGTTTGAGGATCAATATTGTTAGAAACGAAAATCGCTTCTCAATAATCGCTCTAGACAAATTCAGGAAAACAAAGTTTTATTAACAAGTCTGCACCCTTGAAAACAAAAAGGCGCGCTGAGGCTTACAAAGTCTCCCATTATATACAGTACAAGTCCCTTCCCTCCTTGGCTCTAACGAGCCATGAGGTTCACATTCTTAAAAAAATCATTATTCTCCAATTTGCACTCTTATCACAAAGTCCGCAACAAAATGTCTTCAGAGTCTCTAAAGTTGTTGTTTTTCTCACCCTGCAGTCTTATCAGTCAAAGACTTATTCTTCTCTGTCTGTGCTAGCGGGTCTTATCAATCTGTAGCAGATGTCTCTCGAGTCATTTCCCTATCCTGCAGTCTTATCAGTCAAGGACTCATCCTTCCCTGCCTGTGTTAATGGTTTCATCAATCAAGGGCCTGTTTGTTTTTTTTACTCTGCTCACAAATTGTCAGCATTCTGCACAATTTAAACTATTCTACTTTTGAGTATATAAAATGTTCTAGAAAAGAAACAAAAGTTTTGTCTTTTATTATAGATCAGTCTGTGGTCCAGGCACATCTTAAAGTTTAAACCGAAATTCCACCCTTTTCTTTCTTTAACATGTGCCTGACCAAGATAAGCCCCCCCTCCCTCAAGGGCCCGGGAAATCCTTGGTCTTTCGCAGCAACATCACTTTAAGTTCCCGCGTCCCATGTTGTGGAACCACCACTGCCTGGAGTCGGGAAATATTTTTCTGTATTAAAAACTGAATACAGGGAGTTAGGCAGGGTGTTACGAGAAGAAGAATCATGCCTCCCCCAGCCACCAGCAACGCCGTGCGCCACCAGCTACCAGCGAGGAGACCATCCCACCATCCGATGCCACTAAGAGGACGCCAAGATTGTACTGGCACATGGGCCGAATTTCATCGGAAATTTTCAAAACCGCTTTACCATTATCGTCAATTTCTAGACAGCAGTTTGTCAGGTTAAATTTCCCGCACACACCCCCCTCAGAGGCCAACAGATAATCCAAGGCAAGTCGGTTTTGATATATAGCAGCCCTCATCTGATCCTGCTGCTGAGCCAACAGCTCTAGGGCCAGGGCAGTCCGGTTAGTAATGACCCCTACGACTGCTTGGAGCCTGATAATTCGATTTAGCATATAAATAGGAGTACGATATCCCCATGATCCGTCCTGTGCCCAAGTAGCCGGCCCATAGTATTCAATAATCCGGGCCGGTGGCCACTCATCCCCCCAATCACCGACTTGGATATCCCTTGGCGACCTACGCAGGGAGTCAAAGAGTTTAACTCCCAAAACATCGCCTTCCTCCCGGGGTAATAGGAAGAACGCAGGTCGTATTAGACCCAGGAAACATACCCCAGCCCATCCGATGGGCAACTTGGCATAGGCCTGATTACCGCATATCCAGAATAGGCCATCTGGGGCAGGCCCCCCCGTTTCGCAACTCCATTCCACACCTCTTTTATCCCAGGGATGCCCTCATAAGGGCCGGTGCCGCTACAATTCCAAAACCGAGAGTCATCGCTCAGCCTCACACAATTGCGGTTCTCCTGTTTAGCAATGTACCATGTGATATCCTCAGGCCACCAGACTTGTGTGGTTGCATTCAACACACTCTGACAGGGGCCGATACCCACCTCAACCTTCCCTTTCCCTTCAACACAGAACTGGCCTTCCGGGCTGTTAGTCAGTCTCCACACCTGCCCTTTCCTTTCATTGACATGTGTCCAATTATACTGAAGCAACTCCCATATATCTAAGCTTTGACCAGACCACGGCCATTGTTCAGTCATATGTGGCCCCCCACAAACCCAGCAATTGCTAATATTTAACACGGTGGCTATCCTCGACGTAAGATCAATAAACAGGTTCTGTGTTACATCGGGGAGTTTGATCTTTTCTTCTACCTCCTTGTATATAGACGGCACCTTGGAGACAACGACCGTCCTTTGACGGTCGCGCTCTTTCTCTAACTTCCGTT
>NC_057726.1:69100540-69110706 GCF_004010195.1 Chiloscyllium plagiosum | reverse complement strand
AAATGTCTTCAGAGTCTCTAAAGTTGTTGTTTTTCTCACCCTGTAGTCTTATCAGTCAAAGACTTATTCTTCTCTGTCTGTGCTAGCGGGTCTTATCAATCTGTAGCAGATGTCTCTCGAGTCGTTTCCCTATCCTGCAGTCTTATCAGTCAAGGACTCATCCTTCCCTGCCTGTGTTAATGGTTTCATCAATCAAGGGCCTGTTTGTTTTTTTTACTCTGCTCACAAATTGTCAGCATTCTGCACAATTTAAACTATTCTACTTTTGAGTATATAAAATGTTGTTAGAAAAGAAACAAAAGTTTTGTCTTTTATTATAGATCAGTCTGTGGTCCAGGCACATCTTAAAGTTTAAACCGAAATTACCTCTCACAATTATGCTGTACTAAGATGTACAGGAAAAAGAAAGCATCATATAAGCAAGTACAAGTTATATTTATTCACTCACTAACAAAATAACAACCACTGGGAATTTGCACGAAGCTCAGTTGTTCCAGTTTCTGGATACTCGGAGTCTGGGTCCAAGCAGGATGCCTGCAAACGTGACTGACTGACGAGTTACTTAGTCATAGATTCATATAGATGTGCCTCACGGAAACAGACCCTTTGATCCAACCTAATATCCCAAACCAACCTAGTCCCACCTGCCAGCACTCGCCCCATATCCCTCCAAAACCTTCTTATTCATATACCCATACAAATGCATTTTAAATGATGCAATTGTACCAGCCTCTACCCCTTCCTCTGGCAGCTCATTCCATACATGTATCACCTGTTGCGTGAAAAACTTGCACTTTAGGTCTCTTTTATATCTTTCCCCTCTCACCCTAAACCTATGCCCTCTAGTTCTGCACTCCCCCATCTCAGAGATAAAATACTTTGTCCATTTATCCTATCTATGCCCCTGATAATTTTGTAAACCTTTATAATGTCACCCCTCAGCCTCCAATGCTCTTGGGAAAAAAGCCCCAACCTGTTCAGCCTCTCCCTCTCCATGTTCAGCCCAACCCTGGCAATATCCATATGTCCGGTATGAAGTCACCTGGTGCCTGGAGCCCTTTGAAAGAGTTCACAATCTTAATTGTAGTCATGGATTCAGAGAGCTCTGAGGAACTTGCCTGTTCTGAGGAACAATTATAGTGGACAGGAAATGTTAACTCTATTTCTTTCTCTTTCCACAAATGCTGCCAAACATGCTGAGATTCTTGAGCATTATCTTTGTTTGTTACTTACCTGTCAGTTGTTACTTATATGGGAACTTTTGAGGCTAAAATTTTAAAGGCTTTCAGGAAAGATGCAGGTGTAGTTCTTACGGGATCATTGGATACGGGGAGAAAGTAGGAACTGGATAATAAACTGGATGTGCAGTTATAATCAGATAGAGGCGACCAGACTCAAAGAGCTGAATGGCCTACTCCTGCTCCAATATGCCATGTTTCGTGAGGAAAAACAAGTTCGGAATAAATCTTGCAGTATCTCCAAGCTAATGAAAATCTGACCCCTGTTTAACAGACCCCGTGCCACCCTGCTGGGCAGTCCCATCCTACTTGATCAGTTTACCTTAAACCACTCTCAGAAACTGATCCTCACCCATAGCAACTAAGCACTACATTTAGATATCTAACACTCCCACCACAGATCTAGGCACCTGACGCTTCCAACCCATCTTCCTCTCTGAAGCAAATACCGACTGTGACAGGTCCTCATTAACCTTTCCCTGCAACTCCTCACCCACTTACCAAGCTTCCCCCGATGCATTTGCTACTCTGGACCACCCTACAAGAACCGAGTCAAATTTTATCTCCACATACCTTGATTGAAAATTTCTCTTTCTGATGGAAGATGCTGTTATTTGAAGTTAGATTTGGAAGCTGCGTTGACTTCTGTTGTTGAGTATTTAGAAATTGCTTGCCTAAATGGACTAATCATAACAAGCTCTCAGAGAGAATGAAGGTTCCTTGATTTTGCTTTTATCACATTACTGTTTGTGAACCAGTGTAGCTTTCTGTACTACTGCAGTCCCTTTCTGTTTTCCCTTCGTCTCCTCAACCTGTTGAGAACTGAACTGGAATACTGTTTAAAATGGTGCTTCAAGTCATATGCAGATCAAGCTTAAGATTGCTAGCATGGTACATTTTTATGAATCTCTGTTTCAGAAATTGAAGCTAGTTACGCTGGAAATCTGTGTAGACCTCTTATTCCAGTCTGTGGTCTGTCCCAGAAGCATTTAATTCTCATAACTGTAAGAACCAATTCATTTGTCCAAATGTCAAGCAAGTTCCCAGTTACCTCCTTTGTGGTTGATGTCGATTAGATTACAGTGTGGAAACAGGCCCTTGGGCCCAACAAGTCTGCATCAACCCGCCGAAGCGTAACCCACCCATACCCCTACATTTACCCCTTACCTAATTTAGCATGGCCAATTCGCCTAACCTGCACACCTTTGGACTGTGGGAGGAAACTGGAGCACCCGGAGGAAACCCACACAGACACGGGAAGAACGTGCAAACTCCACACAGTCACCTGAGGCGAGAATTGAACTCGGGTCTCAGGCACTGTGAGGCAGCAGTGCTAACCACTGTGCCACCATGCTGCCCACATGTCGATGTTGCATCATTCTTTCTTGGTGAAATATTTATTATTTAACCAGGGTGACTGTGTGGGTGGAGTTTGCACATGCTCCCTGTGTCTGCGTGGGTTTCTTCCGGGTGCTCCAGTTTCCTCCCACAGTCCAAAGGTGTGCAGGTTAGGTGAAATGGCCATGCTAAGTTGCCCATAGTGTTCAAGGATGTGTAGTTTAGGTGCATTAGTTAAGGTAATAGGCTAGAGGAATGGGTCTGGGTGGGGTACCGTTCGGAGCGTCGGTGTGGAATTGTTGGGCCTAATGGCCTGTTTCCACACTGTAGGGATTCTATGATTTCTATGATTCTATGAAGTAGAGAAATTAAAACCCCGTTCTAATTGAACTAGCAACTGAAAACCCCAAATTACCAGACATTCTGTAACATCCTTCCTCAGACAAGACACAACCAGCTTCCCTGCCCCAACGAACCCATGAAAGAGAGAGAGAGACTGATGCAGATCACTTCAGGAGATGTACACTTCAGTGTTGCATATCTCCACAGCATCTGTGTTAAACTGCAGCCAGACCAAACAGAGTGTTATTTATTATACTGGGCTGTCCTGATCCCTCAACAAATGGTGCCAGATTGACTGGACGCAATGTCTCTAAAAGATAACATTGTTTCATTTGTATTAGTTTGCTTCACTTGTACCTTTCTCCAAGCTGTAAACAACACTTTGTACACTGTTTCTCCTTAATATGGTGTCCATTTATCTCATTTTCAGTGCACAGCCTCCTAAATAAAAGATATCTTCTGTCACAATTTCCCCACATACTCCTGGGGAAGAACAATTTATTTATCTTTCTCTCTTGCACAATGCATGCATAACTCTTTATCTTTCAGCAGAGAACTGTAAGCATTTTATACATTTGTGAAGTGTCTCTTACTGATTTTGATCTGAATGACCTAATACCAATTTTACATTTACGCCATCATAATTTATATCCTTAGTGTGAGAGGTAATTTCGGTTTAAACTTTAAGATGTGCCTGGACCACAGACTGATCTATAATAAAAGACAAAACTTTTGTTTCTTTTCTAACAACCATTTTATATACTCAAAAGTAGAGTAGTTTAAATTGTGCAGAATGCTGACAATTTGTGAGCGATAGTAAAAACAAGCAGGCTCTTGATTAATGAAGCCATTCACACAGCAGGGAAGGATGAGTCCTTGACTGATAAGACTCCAGGATGGGGGAACGACTTGAGACATCTGTTTCAGATTAAAGCCTTTGACTGATAAGACTACAGGGTGAGAAAAACAACAAACTTTGGAGACTCTGGAGCCTTTTGTTGCAGACTTTGTGATAAAAATAATGATGTTTTTAAGAATGTGAACCTTATGGCTTGTTGGAGCCAAGGAGAGGAGGGACTTGTGCTATATATAATGGAGACTTTGTAAGCCTCAGCGCGCCTTTTCTTTAAGGGTGCCCGACTCTGCAGACTTGACTTGTTAATAAAACTTTGTTTTCCTGAATTTGTCTAGAGCGATTATTGAGAAGCGATTTTCGTTTCTAACACTTAGCAAAAGGTTTAGTTTCACCACTTCTCACCAATCTGCTATTTATTTATTTTCTTTTGGTTTTAAAGTGATTGAATCATGGAACTTCACAGTAATATACCAACATGTTGTAGAGTGTCCTCCTTATTTAACACTTTAATTCCTCTGCCTTTTGACTAAAAGCGAGATACAGCACCACATACTGCCTCTGTTTGAAATCATGGGAGCGATGTTCCTGAAATCTAACATACCTCCCTTTATGGGTCAATGTTCTTAAGATTAAAAATTATTAGGTTAAAAAAATTAAACATTGTCAATAAAATTGAAAATTGACAATGTCTGAAGTCAACATATATATTAATGTACACCCCAGTCAATTTCATTTCTCATCACATGTTTGATTAGATTATAAAATAAATTACACATAGCATCAAAAACTGATACCTGCTTCACTGTGCCACAGCTGGTGAAGGTTGGTGTGTGTGTTTGTGTGTGATGTTTGTTGATGAAACTAGCCTTGAACAGTAACATGAACCACGAAATGACAATCTCCCAATAGATGCCATCAATACTTTGAAGTTTCCTACCTCTCTTGCTTTTTAGCCAGTAAGTTCAAGATACCCACTTGTCGTAACAGAATTTATTTAGCAGGGATCTGTGAGAGCAAAAGAAACCACAATACTCAAAAATCAATTGAACTGACAATAATCAGCCTTTATTGTAAATACTGCCACAATTTGGTTGAGATTTGGGTAGAGGAGGAATCCAGTTCTTTCCCTGATTCCCTTCCAAGTTTTGCGCTTTATAAAAGAAAAGGAACGCATTATATACTTAAAGTATGCTGAGCAATTACAGATTATCATGAAATGTGCGTCACCTTAAATACTGCACCTTAGTCTAAAAACAGCATTAATCACTTGTGTCTTTCCATAACTCTATTTCTATTATACGGACCTTTTGTTTAATCTAAGATTTATATTCAAAATACACAAGGAGCCGTGAAAAAGACTACTGAAGATTTATAAAACTTATGGAATTTTTTTGTATTCAGTCTGGTCCTGAAAGCTGTTTCTGACCTTTTGTCTTTTAACTTACTGAAATATAACTCAAGAATTGACCAATTATTTCCAATTGTGCAATGTTAAATGTTGCCCGCAATACCACACACTAGCCACTGGGTGAAAACAAATTCTTCAAACCCCTCTAAACCTTCTGCTCCTCACCTTAAAACCGTGCCCCTGGTTCTTGATGCCTCTACTAACAGGAAATGTTTATCCCTATATGCTCTGTCTGTGCAGCTCATAACATTATACTCTGCTGCAATGATGATAATGTGATGATATTTCAAATATTATTAACAGCTTGGGAAAATGGCAAGACATTGGATAAATGATTCATAAGAACATAAGAAAATAGGAGGAGGGATAGCGTTTCTGATCCATCCAGCCTTCCCCATCATTCCAAAATGTCATGGCTGATCAGCCTCAGTTAATGACTCCATTTAATGCCAGTTCCTCACAGCCCTCAACACTTAATCTCTCACAACAACTTCCCTCAAGATTTTAATTTCTGGCTGTTGAATGCCAATACAATTATTTCAAATAAGCAAAGTAGCTTCCTCTCATATCTCTGAATTTTCAAAAATCAATAGATCCAGTAGTTTGCCTACTATTTTGATTGAGTGCGCCTTTGGATATCATTACGTTGACCTTTTTTTGTACTTTGAGGACAAGGTTAACATTTTTTTAGATTTCTCACAGTGTGAGAAAAAGGTCCTACAGCCCAACAAGTCCACTCCGACCATTCAAAGAGCATGCCACCCAGACCTGCAAAGTTTTGGACTGTGGGAGAAAGCCCACGCAGACACGGGGAGAATGCGCAAACTCCACACAGACAGTTGCCTGAGGTGGGAATTGAACCCGAGTCACTGGCGCTGGGAGGCAGCAGTGCTAGCCACTGTGCCACCGTGCCACCATGACCCTTGTCCCCTTTGTGCGGTTAACTATGGCTAATTTCCATTGTGACGCTTTAATTCCATTGTAGTCATGATATTTTACAGCTCATTAGGGAACCAAGCTGCCTGGGATTCTGGTGCACATTCATTCCGATGTGCTAAGGATGCCTGACCATGGCGGATTCTTCCAAGTCTCCACAATTCCAGTTACAGTTTTCATTAACCTCCATGATTAACAATCTTTGACAATATTCTAGACCAGTTTGTCACCAAAAGCATTTCTGCTCTTTCTGAGAAGGCTTTAAAAAAAAAACCTTTTGGCTTATTTCCGAGGCTAATTGCTTTGAAAGAATGGGGAACTAACATCTTTAAGTTTCTCTGCTCATTGTTGGTCTCCTATACAAATTTTCTGAGATCTCAGAGAAAATAATTAAATCCCAGGTTTATGACTTGGATTTTGTTCCCATTGCAGTTTGGTGACACTCTGCAAGGTACACTCAAGTTTCTTCATTATTCAGTTTTTAGACCTGATTTAAACTTCAATGAGTAGCTTTAGCTTTGTTGTCACTTCTGCAATTTTTTTAACTGTTGATGACTGAATTAATAAACAAGCCACATGGATGTTTTCAAGCAGCTGAATATATAAAGATACATATAATTTTCTGACTGCATTTCATTCTCCTGTGTTCTCCTCAGTTGGCTGCGTTTTTTGTAGAACTGAAGATTACTTCAGAAGATGACCATTGCTTACCTATTATATGAGAAATAATATCCACCTGCAGTTAACATAGTAGTTATAGTGCAATGATATATCATGGCATACAAAGCTTTGCACCAAATGTTGGGAAATGGTATGAGAAAAGTTAGGTGATTATTTTGGACCAGCACCGACTCCTTGAGCTGAAGGGTCATTTTCCTCTGCTGTAAATTTCTAACTCTTTGACTCCGAATCTGCCCGTCTAATGGCATGGAACGTGGTTTGGTGATATCCGTAAGCCATCTCTGATTCTGTGGTTTGATTCATTTTCACTAAAACCCGTGAAGGAATTAGTCAAATCTACTGATGCCATCTACGAAAGGATGCCCGAGCAGAGCACGTGCATTATCCTTCCCCTCGCATTTGCTGCACATGCATTCTGTGAACCACACTGCTTATTGAAATAAAATCACAGAGTCCAATAAACATAATCGATATGAATGAACTTGAAAAGGTCAGAACTGGAGTAGAGTCATGCTTGATACAAAGCTGTTTGTTGCATGTTACCTGATCTCAAATCTGCTGCTACTCCAGGCTCTGAAAGATGATTGAGGCAGGTAACAAGGTGAAGGAGAGATGAAAGTGAACAATTATGGGTAGCCAGGGTGAGGATGGACATCTTTGGGGGTGACGCATTTCAGTGGGCAAGTAAAGGGAGAGAGTCTTGGGGAGATAGCTGAGGGGCAGTTTGGATTTGAGGGATTTGTGGGGACAGAGCTTTGAAACTGTTGAAGATGTTGCATAATTGTTGACAGGATGGTGGATATAGGCAGGGTATTTGGGAGAGAGAGGGCAGTAACGTTAATGGGAATCAAGTAACAGTGCTGGGGATGAGAGTGATGACAATGGGGAGAGCACAATAGTAACAGGTGGCAGACAGGGATGGTGTTGGAGACAGAGGGTGATGGCGACGGGGGGAGAGGGCTCAGTTTTCATGAATGAATAATGGGGAGAGAATAGTGATGTGGGTGAGCTGGATGCCAATGGGCAAAGGAAATAAACGGTAGTGCAATGCAGTGTGAATAATGAAAGTGTGACAGTGTTAGGGGACAGAGGGAAAATTTTGTTGGGAAGAAGAGTAGGTGATTGAGGAAGGGAGAGAAGATCTGTAATGGAGGAACGTCCAACATTTATGAGGGAGGGAAATGATCTGGGGGCAGGTCGATGACAGGGGGAGGAGGCAATAGGAATAGGGAGAGGAGAATGGGGACAGGGTCAGATTGACAATGAAACTGGGTGAAATGAGCTCAGATGGGGAAAGGCATGATAGTAATGGATCAAGAGGACACAATGATAAGGGCATAGCAGTGGGGAGATTGCATGACAATAAGAGGTAGACAAAGATGGAGTCCCAAAGCCACTGGTCATGGACAAATGGAATAGGATTGAAGAAGAGGAGGATGGTGTTGGGAAGAGGGAAGTGGTGACGGGAGAAGGGGGATAGTTTGGGAGAGACCGCAAGTGATAAGGAGAGGAAGGCAGTGATGGAGATACGGAGAGGAGGGAGGTAATAAGCGATGGGTTGGTGATGAGGAGAAGAGGATGGAGATGGAGAGAGGGGTCGTGGGAATGCTAATGGGAGAGGCAGATGCAGAGCAGCATCACTAATGCAAATGTCAGTTTATTTTGATGCATTATGAAAGTGGCAATAACTTCTGATTATGTTAGAGGAAAAGGCACATCACATCAAACAAAGATGAGAAACTGGAGCAACCATATACTGCAAGCACTTACTGTCTCTTAGCGAGCACCTCAATACATCTCTGTTTCTCTTCCTGTCCGTTGCCAACTCCTTCTATCCATCCTTCACCTCTGCCCATCCTTGTGCTCACTATCACGCTTCCACACCCCATCACTCTGCCCCCTTTGCTTTCTAACTGCCACCCGAAGTTCTCACTACCTTCACACACCTTTACGCTTCACCCCCTTGTTTTGGAGAGGGTATTGAGAAGATAGCAATACTTTTGGTTAGTGGGACTGTGTTAGGGAGAGAGCAATATTGATGGGAGAATGGGACGGTGCGCAGGGAGTTGGGGAAGGGTGGAAGATCAGTGATGAAGGGAGACCGACAGTAATGGCAGCAGGGTGTCATTGATTGGGAGTGTGAGTGACAGTGATGGGAAAAGGGAGATGGTGGTGGGGAGAGGAAGAAGGGGATCAGAAAAGGACAACAGTGGTGAACCGAAGGAGGTGATGATGGGGAGTGTGAGATAGTGATGGGAAGAGAAGGCTAGTGTTGGGAAGTGATAGGTGCTGCAATCCATTATAGAGCGACTTCAGTGGTGCAGATCTCAACGTATTTCAATTCATTATAAATGTGGCAATTACCTCTGAATTCACACCACCCAGTGGCATGGCTGGCCATAGTTGACAGAGAATCAGTTCACTGAGGTTTTGTTCAGTCATGGTCATGGAGTCATACAACACAGAGGAGGCCCTTTAGGCATTAGGTTTGCACTGACATTCAGTCTAATGCATCCCACTGACCAGCACTTTGTACATAGTCTTGAATGTTGTGACATTTCAAAGATTGATCTACATGTGCCTTAACATCTGTGAGGTTACCCTCACAATATGAAGTGGACAGGGATTTCTCTCTCTCTCTCTCTCTCTCTCTCTCCCGTTCTCCTTCGCAAAATGATGGGTGCTTTGTTTCTGAAGAGAAAACTAAAGCAAAACCTAGAAATAAAGAGATTCAATAAAACAAAATGCATATTGTATCAAACAAACATAGGAAAAGTCATCTACCACACATAGTCTCCTCAACTTTCCACACCTCCAATCCTCCTCATCTGCCTCTTTGTACTAACTCAGCCTTTCACCTGTCTTCCACTCCATCCTGTGACCATTCTCTGCCCCTGTATAACTCTACCCTCCTTTGCCTTTCCTGCACCTCTTTCCCTCCATTTCTCTTCCTGACCATATCATTCAGCATCTCTCTCACTCTCCTCTCTCCATTGCTCTTTACTTTCCTTTATCACCTCTTTTCTCTCAATCTCCCTCACCCTGTATCGCTTTTTAACTTTTATCCTTGGCCTGTCCTGAACTCTCAACCTCGCCCCACTCCATCTCTCCCCCTTCTCTTCCTGCTACCTCACCCTTGTCTGCCCTCTCCTCTTCCTTTACCCACACTCTCCCATTTTCAATTCCTCTCCCTCTCCCTAGCCCTCATTCTATCCAGAGCACTATATTGTCCTATGTCTTAGTTCGACCTATCTTTTTCACCCTCGCTCTTCCCTTCTCCCTTGTCCTATCAGTGTCCTCATCCCTCTCAGCCACCATCATCAATGCCTCATTCCCCCAAATATTCCACTCCCACAGTCTCTCCATT